>NC_138833.1:15861808-16050187 GCF_965183815.1 Platalea leucorodia | reverse complement strand
GGAAGAGGTCCCGCAGCTCGGAGACGGCCCGCGGCGACGGCTGCTCCTCGGGGGGCGACGGCTGCTCCTCGGGGGGCGACGGCTGCTCCTCGGGGGGGCGACGGCGAGAGCCGCCCGGCGGGGACGGGGTCGGGGTCGCCGCCATCGCCCTCCGGCGCCAGCGCGTCCCCCGGCGGCGGGGGCGGGGCGCAGCTCCCGCTGCAGGACGACGAACTTGACGCCGTCGCGTTGCTTCACCACGGCCACGGCGTTCACCGCCGCCTTGAACCGCGCCCGCCGCTCCGCCCGCCCCGCCGCGTCCCCGTCGCCCTCCAGCAGCGGCCGGAAGGCGCTCACCAGCTCCGAGTTGCGCACCCACCCGCCGCGCTCCCGCAGGAAGCCCAGCACGGCCGCCGGGCTGATGTCGAGCTCCGCCATCCCGCCGCCACAGGTGGTGGTGGAGCCTCAGCCGCCGCCGCCGCGCCCGCCGGCTCCCCGCGGCGGAGGGAGCCCGCCCGCCCTCGGGGGGCTACGCCGGGACTTGCAGGCAGGAGGCACCTGCGGCGGCGAGCGCGTCCCCCGCGGCCGCTCCCGCTGAGGTGACCGGTCCGCCCCGCCCCGCCCTGCCCGCGCCGCCGCCTCCGTCTGAGGGAGCGGAGCGGAACCGGCGCCTGTCTCCTCCCGCGGGGCGGCGCTGCGGGGAAGCCGCCCGGCCCCGGCCCCGGCGCCGCGGGCCCCGCAGCCGGTGAGGGCCCGGGCGGGGAGGCGGGAGGGCGGCGGCTTGAGCCGGTCCCGTTCCTGCGCTAACGCCTCCCTCAGGTGCCTGAGGAGACGCGCGTCGGCGAGCTGAGGGGTACAGCGGCTCTTCTCAGGCAGGGCAAACGCTGCATCGATTTACCCCTTTCCAACTTCCCGAAGCGGTTATTTTTTGTTTGTTTGTGTCAATAGCAAATAAGCGGTGCGGCTTTAGGTAGAAATCGCGCTGCAAAGCCAGGTCTCCACTCTCGGAGTGGCGTTCTCTGGGCGCGGCGATTCTTCTGGGTTAGTCTCGTCCCTCAAAATAGGTCGGAAGATAGGTGGGTGGGTAGTCTTTTGAAATGTACTCAACTCTCTGTGATACTATATATATTACACTTATTCTCTATCTGTCTTTTATCTATACTGCATCTACAATGTACATGTGTGTATATGTGTGTCTATATAAATGATGAAATCTTTACAACATTCCTGCATCTATTCATGTACACCTGGAGAAGAAAGAGCTCTCTTTATAAAGAGAGAAGCTGTCTCTGCTGCCATATCAATTGCTTCTGCTTAAGCATGTAACATTATTATCGTTCTCTGTTCTACAGGGAAAAAAAAAAAAATCCCAGACAAATGCGTTTCCCCAGGCGAAGACCTGCCGGAGGGATGACGTTCAGCCTGCAAACTTGTTTTCTTCTCCACTGAGTGTTGCAATTGAGATCACTAAATCGATTCCTGAATGACTGAACAGTTTGTCTAGGAAAACAGCAAGAGAGGCTGAACACGGAATGAACAGAGTCAGTGTGGTATGAAGACAGATAAAAGTAACTGTCTGTACAAGGGTGGATAAGAAAACAGAAAATAGATTTGGTTTTGTTTTCACTGTCTTAGAACGAATAAAATGGAGTATCAGCCTGTGCCAAAGTCTCCATTTTGGAGGCAATTTGAGGTGCATCGATCCCCACACAGTGCATCTCTGTCCCTTCTCGTTGATGCTGATCTCCCTTCTGCCTCTTCACACCTTTACTGGTGGTGGAAGAGCCTCTGCCCACAGATTGCTCAGAGTCTTCCTTTGGCAGTCTCTCCCCTTCTCTCTCCATCTTTGTGCAAATCTCTGAAAAGCTATTTTATCTCTTGCTAACAAGCTGGTGCTGAGACATTTCCTCAAAATCATTTTGCTGCTCTAATGTTCCTTCACATAATAGTATGTAATCTTCATGCTGCTTGTTGCAATTCAGTATTTTCTACGTGAATCACACACCTCTTATTACTGCCTTTTTACAAGGCATACACAGCAGCCTCGCTCTCTGCTGAGGCAGCCACTTGTATCTAGTGTTCTACTGTATTAGCAATGCTTTCTAGCTTATGGCATCGCCACGGTTCTGCCTGGCCTACTGTAGAGAGCTAATAATGAGCATGCATCCAAACGTGAATTGCTATGCCTCCCTTTCGATGTTGGTTTCTTTTCCTTACTAGAATCCATTGCAGGCATAAAAAAAATCTCAGCAGTTCGTGATTTTTGCATTGCAAACTTTCAACTCTACCCTAGGATTATAGTTCATATCTGCAAATGAGCGAGAGGAGGAGGGAAAATAATTCAGAAGAATAGGCTCTTTCAAAAACATTTTCTTATGTTACAAATGTTAAGGGAGAAGTTGCTCCTGTTGCTTAAATTGGTTCCAGCACGGCAGGGTGTGTCCTGGGGCTCGCTGCTACGCTGAGGGTGTTTCTGTGGGTGCTGCGCTCCGTCCCTGCCTGCACAGGCGTCAGCCCCTTGCACCCGTGTATCCTGCGAGACCCACGAGGGTGCCATCAAATCCCACCCGTTTTATCCCCAGCCTGGCACCTCTCCTTCAGAGGGGTCTCCCTGCACCAGGCCCCCAGGAAGCCTCACTGCTCAGCACCCAAGGGGACAACCCTTGGGTCACTGAGGTCCCATCACCTCTCCGGGGGCTTGCGTTGGTCGAGGTCCCGAAGGAGGGGTGTTACTGAGACTGTTCCTCACTGCAGGTCCTGGCATTCCTCCTGGCCGCAGAGCAGACGGGCACATGCCCAGGAGGTCATAGAAGAGGAGAGAGGATGTCTGCAGGTGTGCCTCACGCCATGCCAAGTGTGAACTGGTTGCTCTCGTTTCACTGCGCCGATGCAAGGAACTCTTTCCCCAGGTAATTTTCCAGTGATGCATCCAACCGCCTGTCCCACGTGCGCTCGCTTCATCCTTCGTGGGCAACATGTGCCGTGTGGTTGTGCTCCTTTTCACAGTCCCTCTGTCCGTGGGTGTTAGGTTAGTCCTATACTTTCTGTAATTAAGAAGAAAACAACACTTCTGGATAATCTTCCATACCATTTCCAGACCTCAGCATGGGGTGCATCCTGCTTGCCAACCTTTCCCTTTATCTGTTGATGCCTTTTGGTTGCCCACCTTTCAGGATGAGTGCCAAGTACCAGGGGGCCAGATCCCAGTGAGCTGCTCTTAGTTTACTGAGCGCTGGTCATATTCTGATCACATGGTGCAGCAGAAATTAAGCTGTGTGAATGAATTTTATTAATATAAATAATAAAAGCCTGGAGCAGTATGGGTGTTATGCTCTTCAGTCATCCGAAATTTCCAGCCTTAAAAAGCATGAGAAGTTTTGCCTCTTCTTCTGTGTCACCAAAAACCTAGAAAGAAAGTATTTTGAGGGGGGTTATTTATGGAATACTGTGGGCTGCTTCGTAGGAGATTTCAAGCCAACTGTCTTGATATTTTTAATTTACTGGCTGGGACAAAAGCAATGTACAGAAACCCATGATTAATTAATTTACTACTACTTTTTTAAACCCAAATAGTGCAGTTTGCTAGTTCTACGTCATAAGCCGTAGAGAGCTGGCCTCTATTTTGAACCGTGTGACTGAGGAGAGTTATCTTTCCCGTGAAGAAGTGTCACAAACTTCCAAACTATTGACATTACGGTGTAGTAAACGGCATAGAGAGCCTGGGGCCTTTTGTGGCCCCCCCGGGGGAGGAAGGTAAAGGTTATATGGCTGTAATTATTCACACAGCACAAAATCAGGAAATAAAGTGGGAGATCAAGCAAAGCATCTAGTCAGAGCAAAGAAGTTTCTACTGACATTTCAAAACTAAAGGAGATGGCATCCCAGGTCCTGCTCTTTCCCACGTGATATTCTCAGAGCCATAGGGAAGGTGAGGTGCCAGGTTGGAAGCAACGGAGGAAGAAAAAGGGAATATGGGGGATCGTCTCAGTCGGACAGGCGCTGCTGCTTTGCAGAAGGGTGAAGCTTAGGTGCTGCTGACTACGGGTGGGATTTGTACCTCAAGGAAAACTTATTTTCCTCTGAAATGAAATCAGGGTTCCCAGAACAAATAGGATGACAAAGCCCATGATTTTCCACTTTCCTTGTTGATATTTTCATGTGAAACAAAGAGCATGCATTGTGAAGGAAAATAGCTCTTCCTTTGTTCCATGGAGAAATGCAGTAACCTCCCATAGATAAACAATTGAGCAAAAGTCTGTGAAGGGGCAGGGAGAGGAGGAGAAGATTATTTGCAGATAAAAGGCGTTTTCTCGTAAATGAGCAAGGTTCAGCTGTAACTCAAGGACCTCAATAACCAGTTTGGAAGATGTTTCTCAGCAGCAACCATTCAAATGCAGTTTTCCGTGTATCTCAGAGTTTGTGTTTATTAAATACTGCTTGTTCCACACAGATGATGCAAGGACCCACCCCAAACATCCTCTTCAGATGGTGCCTGCAAACTTGATGGGATTCTAGCAGGATAATGCAAACCTGGAATGAGGTACAGTGCGGTAATACTCCCCTTTAACATCAGGAGGCAGGGAAATTCGGCATCTGTTTCCAGCCATCCCACTTGCATTCACCGGGACCACTCGCTGTGCATGGGGGAAATGGACCTACAGCTCCTATTGACTTTCAGCTTAGAAGGGTAGCACTTCTGTAGAAAAGACTTATAGGTCCCCTGTATTGTCAGTATAACCAATGAAGGTTTAATAAAGTGCTTGGTGGTAGCGCTGCTACAAGAGTAGCTATGAAACCATTTGATTTCTAAAAATCCCCAGGAGGACACATTGTGAGAAATGAATAGTTACCAATAAGCTGCTTCCTCCGGCCTGCCTTGAAAAACGTGAAGGCTTTCTGTTTATCTGCACCACCTGGATTTGAAGATCAAGGATTTTACTCAGCCCTGAAAGATGCAGCCATCTTCAGGCGGCCTCGGTCTTGCTGCAGTGTTCATGTGGCAAGGTAGGATGATCGCTTGCTCGCCGTGGCTGTGTGTGAAGTAAAAGGGGCTGTGATTGATAGCATTTATTTCTCTCCACCTTCACTGCCTGTACCTAGGGTCACAATGTGAAGAAGTAAAGCAACTCCTACTGATCTTCCCACCATCAGAACTGTGCTACTGCAAGGCTGCCATCCATGCAGCGAGGGGCGTTTTCCGTCCTCTCCCCAGGTCAGAAAGGTTTCAGGGACACATTTGTGCCTCTCCAGTCCTTTGCATTCTCTGCCCCAGCTCTTTTACCTGTAGAAAATTCACATCTCATCTAAATTCACTGTGGATTTAGCAGGTACAAATATTCCACAGAGTTTAAAATCCTTGCAGGAGCATTCAGCACTGTAATATACATTTAATTCCCGAGCCATTAGGAATAATTTGCATAACAACGGATGCCTTAGCAGTTAAAGGAGCCACCAAATCCAATTCTCATCTCTTGAAGCAGTTTTTGTGCATCTGAAGCTTTTGAAATTAGCAGGGTTTCTCTTGAATTGGCATGAGAAATAGCGTGCTTTTTGAAATAACAAGGTGTTTAAAAATAACTGCGAGCTTTTACACAGCTCTCTCCTGTGACAGAGATCTGCCCCACGCTGGTGGCAGTGCTGATGGACAAAGGGGGAGAGGACTCCAGCTGCAGAAGGTCTCAGCAGCACAGCTCGATCGGAGAGCCAAGCGACAGCAGCGTTGTCCCTTGATCTGTTGCAATGTCTCAGTATTTCCTTTATGCCGTGAATCTTTGCACCTGGCCTGCAGCTCACAGAAACCAGTAGCTGTCTGGGAATCAGCTTTTGTGAGCCTTGTGTTGTTCTGTTCTGCACTTTATTGGCAGGGAAATGAGCTCTTAATGAATCTAAGTCAATCACTCCTCCCAAAGTGCCTGGCATAATGGCATTTAAGCGTGTGTTAAGCAGGAGTTTTACATTGTCTTAAATCAGGACTCCAAAGCTTGCTTGTAAAGTAAAAAAAAAAAAAAAAATTTTTTTATCCGTTTAGTTTTGCTTCTTTGTGGTATATGAAGGTGGCCTGGAAAGTTAACTCTGCTTCTCTATAAACTATTCATCTTGCATCTGTACACAGAAATACCAAATTTTAGCTGCCTCATTTTTGCTGAAGGACCCAGGGAGAACTGGAGAACCTTTGGGAATCAGCCAAAGAAACAAGATGGCAAAGCGAGGGTCTGGTCTGCATGAGCATCTCACTCGCAAGGGATAAATGAATAAAAGGTTCAGCAAGCTTATACCACCGCTGCGGGTGGAGGGCGACTCGGCTTAGATGCCAGGGACCAGCAGGCCAGCTTTGCTGTCCCTGGCAGCTCTAGCAGAAGGCAGCATTAACACGGAGCTGTGGCTCTGACAGGAAGAAGGTTGGGGGTTTTTTTTTGTCATTTTTGGTGACCCAAGAAAATAAATTAACAGATGGTGTTCAGCAATGGCCTTTTTAGAGAAATACAGCATTTTTGCAACCTATCTTTAGCCAGAACTAATATATGGATTAGCAGAATTAATTTGGTCGTAGGCGGTGAACTCAGGAAAGACAGAAAACCAGCTCTTCTGACCTGCACTAGATTTATCGTATTTCAAAAAGCAGATCACTTGGATAACACCTCCTCAGAAAATGCCTTGAAATTGCTTCAAGGGAGAATACAGCTTTCTTCCTGATCTCCGATCCCTCTAAGCACTTGCATTCGATACCCCTTGCCCCCTCCCGTCAATTACCTGCATCTAATTTTCATATCCCGTTTTATTTCTCCAGCATAAGCACAGTCCCCTTCTGGGATGAGCAGTGCTTCCCACAGCTCCTACAGTGCAATGCAGGTGGATCCCAAGGAGTCTTGGGAAGAATGAAGGATGTGGAGATGTAACATACGGTCTTGCACACCCGCTGTAACACAGCAGCTCGGCGCCCACTAGCACAGCGTGGTCTCATTTATTTATATTGCCGTGGGAGCAAGAGACCTTTGTTAAGATCACAAATAGCAGGTGAGGGAGAAGACAGGCATTAATATGAAGTGCAGCCCATAGAGTATTGTAATGAAGTGTAAGTTCTGTTTTAATTTGGTCGCTGAGGTTTGATTGTCTTTGAATACTTCAGTCCTGCTTTAGGCCTCTCCAGGGACGGTGCTTTTGTGGGCGATGAATAAAAGGAACTGGGATATTGGGTATCTTTCCTTTTCCTTATCTTGCCAGAAGTTGAAATTTGGAAAACGTTTTGACAAATAACTGGAAACAAGGCCTAAGCACAGCTGCTCACTGTTTCCTAGTAATTGGGGTGGGGCTTGGAGCTTTAGCTGTATCATAATTAGGTAATGACTGTATGTGTGGCCCTCCTTTGTGCAGGATGCTGGAGGTGATCTAGGAGCACCTGAGTGGACAAGGAAGAGTCTCCTGGACAGAGTCGCTCCAGGTAAGCTCTCCCTCGTCTGTTCCCTGGGAGGTGGTTACCTTGTGCAGTGAGATTAGCATCCCGCATCTAGCATAATTTAGGGAAGTTCAGGCCGTGAACTGTTTCTTGCAGGACAATCTTTGCCAACAACAAAGATGGGACAGCAGGTCCTGGCCCTGCCTGAGGAGGGGAGCGGAGCGTCAAGCCTCAGCCCATGCTCAAAAGTTACCTTGATTCCGTAACGCTCCCTAGAGCTGGTGCACGCACTGAGTGGAGAAGCAGCCCTGAGGATGGTATGTGAGGAGCAGTGCAGCTGAGCAGATGTGCGTCTAACAGCAAAGAGAGAGCCGAGTGTGTGTGTCCAAAGCTGCGGGGGGGCTTCTGCTGCGCCCTCAGGAATTGCGTGGTAACCGCTGCCCTTTTGTGCAGACAGTAGCTTTTCTCTGGCTCTCGTGTGTCGTGAGTTGCAAGAGGGCTTGCTCTTCCTGCGGGGTTCAAAATGATCCTCAGCAGCCCTTTCCCCACATGGAGTCAGTAGGGAGAAGTATTTGATATCTTTGCCTAAACTCAGCTCTCCAACTGGAAGTATGCATTGCTTTGAGGGAGGATGAGGAGAAAAGATGAGGACGCAGTGGCTGATAGACTGGGGAAAGCCTAAGACAAAACGAGGGCAGCAGACAGATCGGGGTGTAGGTCTGGACTAGCAACCCAGCTGCATGACCGAGAGAACGTGTGGCTCTGGTGAGCTGTTCCTTGGTGGGTGCACTGCAGCAGAGGGCACCAGAAAGCAAGAAAAACTTTGCTCTGTGCTAACAGCTTGTAAAATACTGAAGTCTTTGTGGGTTACAAAGACTGAGGGTGCTGGTGATGGGATTGGCTTTGTGCTGTATGTGGGAAGGAATGATGGAGAAAGACTCGACAGTCCTCTGTGGCGTGCTTTAACTTACCATAATCACAGAAAGCGTCACGGCCAGGAGCTCTCGGCATCCCGGCTCAAACCCACGCCGTGGCTGCAACTTTGGTGTAACTCCCGGCGTGGCAGAGGGGCTTTGGCGCAGAGGCGCGGCTGCCCTGGGGTATCTGATGGCCTTCCAGAGCGCTGAACGCCTGGGAGCTGCTCGAGGTGGGGAACGGGTCTCCGTACACCTGTGCGCATCCTCTGAATCCTGCAGAGGATGCTCCTGGCGCTCCCACGGTCACCCTCAAACACGAAGCTTTTCCGCGTCGAGGGCGGTATCTGGCAGCCCCTTCCACCGCGGAATGCCCCCGTGTGACCTCCTCACCCCCGGGCCCCCCTACCCGCGGCCGACCCCCGTCGGGGGAGGCGAGGGGCGCACCGGGGCCTTCCCCGCCGCCCTGCCCGGTCCCCCAGCCCCTCTCCCCGGGCTGCGCTCCCGGAGAGAGGCGGGAGGGGGCCGGGCTGGCGGCAGCCTGCTCCCGGCCCGGCCTCCGGCCTTCCCCGCCGGGGGAGGGGTCGCGCTGCGTGGGGCCGCTGCCGCCCGCCCCTCCCCGCCCCCGGCCGGTGCCGGTGCCCGTCCCCCGGTCCCCCCGGTGCCCCGGGCGGGCGGTGCCTGCGGCGGGCGGCGCGGCGGAGGGGAGTTTCCAGGAAGTGGCCATATTGGATCCATTCAGCCGCATCCACCCGCGGCGGGGAGAGCCGCGCTCCCGCCGCCGGAGCCGCGCCAGCCCCGGCCATGGCCGCCACCGACCTGGAGCGCTTCTCGGTGAGCAGCGCGGGGGCCCGGCCCCGCTCTCTTACGCGCCTCTCCTCGGGAAAATCACTCGTGTGGGTTTTTTTTTTTTTTTTTCCCTTCCTCGCTGGGTGGGAAAAAATAAAAATCCAGCCGGTGGTGGGGCCGGGGGGATGCGCCGTGTCCGCGGCGGGGGTGGGTTTGGGCTGGGAGCGGGGCGAAGCCGGCGTCCGCGGCGTGGGCAGGGCGCGGGGGGCGTCCTGCCCTGCGCCGTGGGCTGGAGGGCAGGGCGGGCTGGGAGGCTGCGAGGCCTCGGTGCCGGGTGTGATGCTGAAACCCGTGAGGAAAGCCTTCCGTGACCCCTCCTCGGGTGTCGGGGTGCTCACAGGGGTACCCGGCATCCCTCTGCCTGCAGGCATAAAGTACCCCGCAACCAGGGGGTCAGACCTTCCTAAATAAGAATTGTTTACATACCGCTGGTATCCAAACACTCTGAAACAGAGAGTAACTTAACGGTGCGTATATAATACTGCGAGAGACACACTGATTCAAACACGGGGAGAGCAAACCCTTGAGGCTAACCGGTCTCTGAGCCGATGTATGAAGAACGCTGTACAGCAAATATGGAGCGTGACCTGTCCACCGCCGCCTCTGCAGCTCGCATGTTGTATAACTGCTATCGGAAGTCAATCTGGCTAAAATCTGTGTCGGCTTAAAACTATTCTTTGTCTAACGCTTGAATTTGTTGTTGTTGTTGGAAGGCTGTTCTGATTAAATAGCTCGGTGATGCATCTTGCAGCCTTTCAGAGCTAAAAACATTTTTACCACATTTAATAGCATAGCTTTCAAAAGTCAAAAATGCCTGGTGTGATATTGCTAAATAAATGGGAACAGCAGTGGTGGTTGTCTGAATTATAGGCATGCCGTTTGAGCACAAACAAGTCCCTGCTACTGTTTTCTCTGTAAATTACTTTTTGCCAAGAATCTCAAACTCTGCTTCATTTCTTTGAATCCTGGCCCAAAAGTTTCCAGCTCAAGAATGAATTTGCAAGACTGTAACTTACTTAAAGTTCGCATAAAGGAAAATTGATTGTGGGCTCTTATTTAAGAAAGCAAATGCTTCTAGACTCCGGGGGGAAGGGATTCAGGTACAGCCTCAGTGGCAGGGAATGGAAACACCGTAACTGTCTCACTGCAATTCTTTCTGCATTTGTATCCTATATAAATACTTTTAATGTTAATTTGGTGTGCCTGCTGGTGACTGTGCAGGTTTCCGTAGGTGTTGCAGGAACCTAAAATATTGCCTAGCCTGGGAGAAAATTAAACTTAATCTTGCATTCTTTGGTGTGGGTACTTTAATGCTTGGTGTACTTGCGTCAACGCTCTGTCACTTTTATTTAAAAAAAAGAAAGGGGGAGGGGGGGAAGAGAAGTTCCTGAAGGTGCTTGGCTCTCATTTGGGCACCAAACTGAAATGGCTGGGCTCCAACATGACTTTAGTGCCCAACTCCATTAGGAGAAAATCTGCTTACTTTGTGCAGGGAGCTAGGGTGGGTCTATAGGCATCTGCAGGCCCGGTAGGTCTTCTCTGCTGATCTTTGCCTTTGGACTGGTTTGCCTTTTGTCTGGAACCATGGATCTGGCAGAAGCAGGTGGGAGAGCAACATCTTGTTTCCATCTGATGTAGGGCAGAGGGCTGTCCCAGCTGCTGTTCCCTTCATCCTCGGCACATGTCTGGGCTCTGATGCTGTTTCTCCGGCAGCATCATGGAAACCTCATGATTCAGGTGTTCCAAGTTGTTCTTTCTGCAGGGTTTACAGCTTTCTGGTGGCACTTTGTATCACCATGCCTCAGTTTCCTGAGCATAAAGTCTGGGTGGGAATAGCTCGTTACTGCCAAGAAGAGGTGATGATAGATTAATTCATTTTTACCAGCTGTTTGTGTCTGCAGTGGGAAGTAATGTTGAAAAAGCCTCTGAAGGAGGTTTTCGATATACAATAGGTCATGCTATTTGGATTGGTGAAGCTATTTATAAGTGTCCAGCTGACACTGACATCCTGGAATGTAGTGACCCTTAGGTTTGGATAATGTGTTTTCAAAACTCCCCAGATGCACGCTTCCCTTCTACAGTCCTCCAGAATGCCTCTGTCTCCAGCACAATAAAGTTCCCTTGAAGTGCTGCTGTTGGAAATAACCAACAAAAGCAAATGAAAGGAAGCTCGCCCATAGAAAGCTGCCTCTAAGGCGGCAGAATCAGACCAGCGGTGCTCAAGACCGCCTTTGTTTTTGTGAATGTAGTGCTTGTGAGAGAGACTGGCTTCAGCCCCTGGAAACCGAAGATTTCTGCTTATCTGCTGTGAGAATGTGGCTCACCACTGCTGCATTCAGGGCTTGGTCTGCAGGCATCGCTTCTAGGTGCCTGAGGCCAGTTGTCTTCATTGCAGTTACCACCAGAGTGGAAAGAAAGCTGATAAACTTTGGTTTAATTATGAAACACTTTAATTTGTCATCAAAGCTCAGAGCTTCTCTGTTGCCTGTTCTGGCCAGTGTTGAGCTAGCACATGTGTGACTGTGCTGGAGCAGACGCTGGCAGTATTATTAGCAAGGACGTTGGTGTGTTGAGCGGGAAACAGCCAAACCACCACATGCAATCGGAAGCCAGAAAGTGCGTGAAATGCTTCAGGGAAGGGTAGAAGCTCTGGAGGAAGCTAGAAGAGCTGGAAGGAGAAGAAGTAATGGAGAAGTGACTGGAGATGCGTAGGAGAATAAATGGAATGAGATGTGAGACAGAGACTGAAAGACTGTTGCTTTTGAGAAGCTTTTCCAAACTCCCAAATCTGTTGCTTTCTCTCTTTTTAAATAAAACCATCGACCTCCTGAAACACTGTCGCTTGACTATCTACATTAACCCACTTTCTGACTTGGAGGTGCAAAGGCAATTGCTTGGGCTCTAAATTAAACAGCTGCATGCCCTCGGACGCACGCATGTGAGGAGGAGCGGGTGTCCGCAGCCTTAAGGTTGGGCTTAGAGTTAACATTATGCCGTAAGTTTTGAAAATGCCGTGGCTGATGGCCTTGTGCGCATACTGTGACTGCGTGCACGGATGAGGGATTTGTGAACATCAGCTCCCAATGAAGAGAGCGCTGGACGCAAGCACGTAGCTGTGTGTGAGCCGTGGTTGTGGGGCGGCTGTCTACAAGCAGTCCTGAGAAGATGTCCCTCCATGTTAGTGATTGATAGCTAGGCTTTTACTGGTAGCTTTACTATAAATTAATGCTCCTTAGAAGATGTCACCAGAAAAAATACCATTTTATACTGAGGAAAGCTGAACGGCATCTTCCTCACTGGAAACAGACAACGGGATTTCTTTTGTCGCAGCGATCTGCTGAGCTGGGGGGGGTCTGGCCAGTTTGGCAGCTTCGTGTGAGCGTTACCTGTTTACACACCGCTGCCTTCTTGTGATCTGCTCCCAAGTCTGTGGGAGGAGAGGGACCTTTGAACAGTGCCTGTTCTGCCATAACTGCCTGGGTTGTGATAAACTTCATGCGCGTCCGCTGCTGCTGTTTTCTGTAAGGTCACATTTTCTCTTATTGACTGCACAGCCTAAACCCGCTCCTCCGTGTGAAGGGGCCGGTGTTATACCTTAGTCCGTGAAAGGTGGGCATGAGCAGTGGGCTGAGAACAGCTCTGTGTGCTGTGGCTATGCCAGAAGACTTATCACTGCAGGTTCTAAGCACAGGCTTACATTTTCTCTTAATCAAACTCTCAAGGAAAACATTTCCATGGCTCAATTCCAGTGGAAACTGGGGTTTGTTTGGATTCGGATATTCCCCCTGCGCTGTTTTTTGCCCAGCTAGTGGCACCGTTTGGAAGTTCCAGGGTTAAATTTCCTTGTCTGTTTTTGTCGTTCAATTATTTTACCTTTAGCCTGGAACAACTCAAGTGATCCCCCATGCAGCGTGGAACAGAAGTGACAGATTTTTCTCCAAGCTGGTAACATGCACCAGGAAGCCAGCCCAGCGGGAGCAGCCCTTTCCCTCCCTGCCCTGGCCAGCTCTTCTGCCTGTAGTGTATACTTTTTTTGGGAAGGAGGGATGGGGAAAATGGTCTTCCACTGGAGGAGACAGATTGGTGGTTGCCTCTCTGAGCCCCGCAATCCCTCCCTGGGAGGCTCGCCTGTGCTCATACAGGAAGCCGGCTCTGACTGTTTCAACCGCAGGACCAATTAGCTCAACCACAGTCCATCGCAGTTAAACACTTAGTTTGAATGTATGCACTAGGAACAAATATTGCCCTGAAAAAGATTGGTTTGTTTTTCTGTTTTTTTTTTTTCTTTTTTTTTTTCCCTGCCCCGCTGTGGTGCTGTTGCTGTCGGTGAATCCGGAGCATCTCTTCCTCTTGCAGCAGAGATGCAACATGTTGTTCTGCGTGGGAGCTCCAGAGCTGCTCTTAACCGCTCGTAATCGCAGCGAGCGCTGAGGCAGTGGGTGGAAGGACGTGAGCTGGCGAATGCTGAAGCCGTGTGTGCCCTCTGCATTGGCAAAACAAATGAAAGCCTGAAGAATAACTCTCTTTCAGGAGGCCAGCGTGGTGTCAGGGCTCGTCATCAGTGCTGTGATGGCAGCTGTCAGCCAGTCTCCAGCGTTGCTGGAAGGCCAAAAGCTCCCTAAATATTATCTTCTGTAGCAGAATACCAGTGCTGTCGCCAGCTGCGGGGAGAGATGCAGCCCTGTCTCCGAGTGCCCCCGCTGTCCCTAGTCCAGTCGTCTCGAGGCACCACCGTGCAAACGATGTGCTCTGGGGACTGGGCTGTTTGTCTGTCTGCACAAGCAATAGCCGTGCTTGTCTCCTTTCCTTCGCGTGCTCCTTTGGCTCGGAGGTTGGGAGGGGAAGAAATGGCATGATGCTGAATTGGCTTTTCTCGGGTTGTGCAATTAAAAGGAAGAATTTGGGAGGCCATGGGACTGAGGGAGAGGTGCAGGGTGTGGGCACGCTGTTTCCACCCAGCCTGTGTGGGGTAGGGGCACGTCTGTGTGATTAACTTGGATTATTCAGAATGTGTCCTGGGCACATCTCAGGCTGTGGATGGGAGAAGCTGCCCTGCTTGTTTCAGATTAGCTGCAACCCTTAGAAATAATGTTGTCCTGTCCCGTATGTTTTGATGAGGTGGGGCCTGTGCATTCATGCACAGCCTGCTTGTTTCTCCCCTTCCCCATATCCCTGTAGCTGCAGTGAGCTCTGGGTTTATACCTGAGGCTTTGCATTTGTATTCATGTATCGTGAAAGTGTCAGATGGGTAGGAGAGCCCATCTCTGCTCCCAGAGCACCTCAAGTGAGGAAAAAAAAAAAAAAAACCCCTGAAGGTGCTGCTTCTCCTCAGTCCCAGCCATGTGCTTTCCTTCCAGAGCCTCTTCTCTGGCATAAGCAGCCCTGCTTGCCTCCGGCTTGCGACATTTGGATGTGAAAGGTGGAGCCAGGTAGGGAATCGGCACCCTCCAAAATGGGGTGACAGTGGAGACTTTCAGAGGGCTGGGGGAGAACAGTGTCAGTGAGAACTGCAGGCTTCTCGGATACATCCCTCGTTGCTGGTTTTGGCTTGTGGGCTGACTGGGGCCTGTGGGGTCAGGGTTGTGGAGGCACCGCTTTGTTTAGATGTTCAGATTCCTTTGTGAAACCAAAAAGCGTCCGTCTCCCACACACATGAAATTCCAGAGATGACAGACAGCTAGAGAGAGGTTCCCATGGAGCAACCTGCCTCAGGGCTCTTGCCCTCTCTGGCTCGCGCAGCCTCAAAACCAGATTGTCGCAGGAGCTGCGGAGCGAGGCAGCCTGTGCTGGTTTCCATCGAGGGGCTTGGGCTGCTCCCATCCTCTCCTCGCTGCTGCATGAGGTGCTGCGATGAGTCTGTGCCACTGCTGCATTACGTGTGCAAGGAAGCATGCGGGGAATGCATCCAGAGTCCTCCACAGGCCAGGAGCGTTTCGGCTGGTTCTTGCTGTAACAGAGAGGCAGGACACATCTCTCAGCTTCTGCTTGGCTGAGTTCATGTCTGCCTGCAAAGGACTGTACAGGCATGCCTTCAGCTGTGGGCTGGCGTGAAGCGCGTTCCCAGAGCTTGCGTTGTTCACGCTGGAAAATCAAACCTTCCTGCAGCAGCAGCCAAGGTTGCTCAGGTCAGTCTCTGGGAGAGGAGGCCGACTGCGTGGCGTTAAATAGCATATACGTTCCTGCAGGTGCCTGGCGTGTGCGGGACAGCACTGGGGTCACGGGGCAGCTTGGGTCAGAGGGACACTGCTGGGTGTCTCATCCAGACCCTGCTTCCAGCAGGCTGCTCCGGGCCTTGGATCCTAATCCAAGTTGATCCTGGCTTTCAGCTCTGCCCCAGTAAAAAGGTTGCCTGATAAAGGGCTGCCAGAGCTGGCCTCCCAGGAGCGCTCTCCTTCCCCCGTCTCCTGCAGCAAAGATGTTTCCAGCTCGTATTGCTGAATGTAGGTTTATTCTGTAGTTTCATACAGAATGAATAGCTCTTTCAGCTTACCTTTTTGCTATACACTTTTTTCAGATAGAGGTTTTCTTTTCTTTTTCTGTTGCCTTGAGTCTTCAGATTAAAGGTATTCTGTGCTAATACACTTTGAGGATTTCTGGAGGCATGTGTTAATAGGATATATAGCGGTCAGCTTATTAGCATGATGACTCTGGTTTAGCTCTTGGAACTGAGTGGCTGTGGTATGTAAAACTTCTCTTCCTGGTGTCTTCCAGGCAGTATCACAAGGAGACTTGTCCAGTAGCTGGAAGTGCTGTTTGTGGAGATGCTGCGAGATGGTTGCGTAAGGCAAACTGGGAAAAAGCATACAGTGGTGACCAAAACTCTTGGGTTCCCACTATATCTCTGTTCCCTTGTCTAAAAATATACTGAATAATAGTATTTATTGTAATCAGGCAATAAATTCTGGAAACGTATGTGGGAATTAGCTATGTTTATTTTAAGTGGTAACTAAAACAAATAATCTTGGTGGCTGATATCCAGCACGGCTTGTTCGGCATGATGGGGATCCAGATGCTTTTTCTGTCTTCAACGTTGGTTTTAAACTGCCCCAAGCCTTTTCCGTGCCACTCCTTGGGGGTAGGCACTCAGTTTCTCCCTTGGCTTTGTCCCGTGGCCATTTGTATTTGCCAGGTGTCTCCTCTTCTTCCTCGTGGTAGCATGGTGGGGAAGGGAAGAGGTCCTGCTGGGCAGATCAGTTGAGTGCAAGCTGGGAATGCATCTGCTGCCTTGGGTGAACTTGGGAAAGTCTCTTAGTAGATAAGGTGATAAGATTAGTCTCTTGTCAAGGTTAATTGTGAAATTAAAAGCCTCAGCTCCTTCTGAATAAATAATTTTGAAAAGAAACGAACTGGGGTAGTCTGGTGTATTCTTGTTTGTCTATATTTTGGGTTCTTTTTAAACAGACTGAAAGAAAAGTTATGTTTGCGTTTTGGACTTTGCTTTCTTGGTTTTGAATAGCTCATGGGGGTTGGAATTCTCAGGCTGATGAAAAGCTGAACTTTCTCATCCTTTAAGGTCATTTTGGAGGAAATGTCTCTCATTTTTGGTTCCATAGTTTTCTCTGTTTTCACCAACTTTCCTTATTCTCAAAGGCAACATTCATGTTTGCAAAACATTGTGTGCATAATGCCCGGCAAATCCTGTTTTGCTCCTTTGTAAACTCTCATCCAGGGCTTGTGATAGGGACAAAATGCATGTTTAATCCTTTCTTAATTAAGAAAGACCTCACAGTTAATTAATTTGGCTTCATAAATGTTATAGGGAAATTGCTAAATAACAGCTTAAGAAAAGGAAGCATGTGGGAATTTTGCTTTTAGTGTAAAAAGTCAGAGAGGAATTTAAGCCAGAAACAGTCAGTTTGTTTGCAGAAAATTAAAACTGATGTTGCATTCACAGGTTGTGAATGTATCATCTTGGATGTACGTTGTATAAGAAAAGATAAGAAGCTTTACTCTCCCTTCAAACTTAGCTCTGAAAGTCAGCAAAAAATGATGTTTCAAGCCTGTGCCAATTCATTTGGTTCTGTAGATGTGTGTAGGATTTTTATTTTATGTTTTGTGGTTTGCTTTTTTGTTTTTTGGGTTTTTTTAAAGGAGGAAAGGCTTCTGAGACTGAAGCAAAGCTGAAGGCAGTGCCTGCAGTTCAGCTGTTTGCTTGCAAATGTTAAAGTGAGCAGGCTGGTGCAGAGGGGAATATGTCGAGTGTGCAGATCCCAGCTCCTGGCTTGCTGCTGGGAGAGCTCAGCGTCCGGCGTGTTGCTGGGGTATCAGTACAAGGTGTGCCGCAGGAATCAAAACACCGCTTTGGCACCAGGAGCTTGGATACAGGAAAGCAGTTAAGGAGTTTGCCTAAGGAGTTCCTCCCTTAAAAGGAGTTTTGCGTTCTCAGTTGAATAATCCCCGTCCACCTTCTTATGGGTAGGTGACTACAGTGCCTGTTCAGCATGCTGGAGTTTTACAGGTGTGCGGCAGAGCGTTTTCTTCCTCGAGACTAGCCTGGGGCATATGGCACGTTGTGAAACATTGATACTGGACCAGTGATTTTTTAAAAATTTTTGTTTTGCCAAGATGCTGAGCATTGTGCTATGCAACGCCCTCACTGCTCTTAAAAATGGGTCCAAAAGCTTTCAAGAAAGGCATCACTTCAGGCAACATAACCTTTAGTTAGCCCTAAAGGAGAGAACCTCAGCTTTTGAGTCGTCTTGCCTCTGTAATGTAGAGTGGCTGTCATTTTTATTTGGCATGTCTTGGTGGTGACCCCGTATCTGGTTTCTTCAGTGATGGTTTTTGCCTGCCCGGAGCGCAGCTGGGAGCCGGGAGGGATACGAATAAAGGCTTGAGTGTCTGGGAAAATTCTTGGCGTTCTTAGGAGAGTGGTTTAAAGGGGGGGTGGGATTGCGGTTATTTTACTATGAGGTTTTTACTGGGGAGACTGCAGTGTGGGCTGGGAGCGTGTTGTGAGCATGAAGCAACTGGAGATGACCGGCTGAAATGGTGTCATGTACATGGAGGGATGGCTCAGCTGTGGCTGTGCTCTGGTGTGCTGTGTGTTGGAAAAGAGAAGCAGGTGAAGGCCACTGGGGCTTTGCCCTGCCATTGCTGGAGGGAAAAGCAGTGTTAGGCATCGCAGTGTTACAGTTTACAGTTCTTCAGGGCTGCCACAGTGGGAAAAACGCTGTTGCCCTGCCTGCACAGTCGTAGTGAAGGCAGGGTCGCTCACGCCATCTGAGATGTGTCCTGTTTGACTGGCCACAGACCACCACCAGAGTGGACTGGAGTGAGAGGTAGCAGAGAAGCTGAAGCACAGCAGGTTGCTATTGTAAGACAAGTGGTAAATCAGTATAAATCCCACATCTAAAATTATCTCTGTAGGGTTTGGTTTTTTCCTTTCTTTCTTTTTCCCCCAGCCTATTATTAAGTGTTCCACAATGGGGATGTGGAATTTTGAGCACATGCTTAAGATTAACTGAAAACCTTCAGAGTTGCGTATGTGCTTGCACTTTGCAAAACTGCTTGAGATTAGGTGGCATTTAGGTGCAACAATTTTAGCCTAAGAGGTGCTGAGATCTCCACTGGCCAGCCCCAGCTGAAAGCGTGCTTCCTTTCATCTCCAGTGCCAAAGGCACCTATGAGGTCATGCTTACTGCGCCTAAGCCCTCTGTCAAGACTTACTATGCTCAGCGTCCTCCGACTGTTGTTAGACAACCTCAAATCTGGTCTCATTACCTCTCTTGGGCCATCTCTTTCTGCCTAGTAGACTACAAAGTGCAAGCTCATTCACTGATGCTGTAATACATCTCATAGTCCTCAGCCTCAAAGTACAAGAAAGATAATATTTTGATGTGTGATAGTGTCTATTTTGAATATTGCTAGCACTGTAGAGGTGCTTTTCAAATGTCAGGTGTGGTGTTGCTGTTACTACCCCTCAGCTGCTGAGCTTGGCAAAAGAAATGTTTTCTTCATGGAAAATTGAATCTGTACTTGCTGCTGTTTGTTTGAAAATGTCAAGTGGCGTTTGTTGAGCCGGTATTTGGAGATGGGGTAGGATCTTCTGAGAGAGGTGATTTGAGCACCAGAAACTGGGCCAAGCCCCAGGGAGTGCCTGCTTGGACAAAGAAGCTGGATTTGGCTTCCGACACTGTTTGCCCAAAGGTCTCTAGGCAAGTACACAACTGCTCCGTGACTCAGTTTACTTGTGAAATGACAATAAGACTACTAGCGCCTCTGCAAGGAATCTTGCAGGGAGGGGTGTTTGGGGGAGGTCCCCTCAGCATCACGCAGTTGTGGGGTTGGGGTAGGGACCTTGCCCATGCTGGACCCTGAAGGAGACCTCTTTGTTCCCTGGGTTTGTGGGCAGTTCGACTTGCCCTGCCCGGTCTGAGAGAGACCAGGCAATGCCGGCAGCGTGGCTACTTGGGGTGCCAGCCTGCATGAGCCTGTACGTGGGACCAGCTTGCTCTGCTTGGATTTAATAAACAGCCAGATCTCATTCAATCCTTTCTCTGCTCAGCTGCAAATGAGACTCCCTGCATGAGGACCGAATAATTTCCTGATTCCATGCATTTCCATTCAGGAGACAAGGGAACAGCATCCTACAAATCCCGCTGGTATACGTATTAATCTCTGTTGCACGCACTGTTGTGGTGGATTGTGGATGGGGAATCAAGAAGGTGAAGTCATTGCTTTGTGACTAACAGCAGTCCCCAGCTGTGCTGGGTGCCGAGCCAGCCCCTGCAGAGCGATGACCGCTCTGTCCCGCCACGGGACCGCTGCCAAAGGTGCCGCAGCCGTGCGGAGCGGGGCCTGCGGGAGCTTTCCCTGCTCTTCCTCTCGCTGGTCTCTGAGTCACGCTGATCGGGGAGCTGCAATCTGTCTGCTAGCACTGTTTTATCTTTCTGTTTTGATTTGATTGTAAATTGGAGGGGAGAGGATCTGTCTGTGCTCTGCACTTTGTAGGGTGCCTGGCACGCTGATCCGTGACTCCATGTCTGCGTGTGCTACTGCAGTGCGAAACGACGTGCCCGTGGGTATATCCAGCGCTGTAGCGCTACTGCAAGGCACGGGTGTGAAGGTAACGGACTGTACCCAGGTTGGAGGGGG
The DNA here is from genome assembly GCF_965183815.1 of Platalea leucorodia. Taxonomy (NCBI): domain Eukaryota; kingdom Metazoa; phylum Chordata; class Aves; order Pelecaniformes; family Threskiornithidae; genus Platalea; species Platalea leucorodia. The sequence continues at coordinate 16,029,955 of NC_138833.1, read as the reverse complement.
ACCCATGCTGCAAAGTCCTGGAGGATTTGGTATTATTTAAGGTCAAGATGTCACCCAGAATTGAGGAATTTATAAACAAAAGCGTGCCTCGGTAGTAGGAATTGAAACACCACAGAAGAGTACTGTACAGATGTTGTGTTGTTGCCTCTGCCTGTTTTATAAGTGTGTGTGGAAAATGTAAATGGAAAAAGGCCAGGAAGAGAGGGACCTGAAATACCACTGCCTGTGAGCTGTTGGAACAAGACAGCTCTCATCCGAACGGCTGTGCCTCTCCCCAGCGTGTGGGATTGGTGTTTGGGGAGCTGCAGCCTGGCCACAGCTCGGGGAGACCCTGGGTCGTCGGAGCAAAGCCTACGGAGGTGCTGGAGGGCACGTTTGGGAGCAGCAGATACCTTTGGGTTGAAGGTCATTGCTCAAGCGTAAGCCCTTTTCATTTAGCAGAACGAAGAAAGGACTGAGTTTCCCCTCCTTTTTCCCCTGTAGGCCTTTGCTCTTTTGCCTTGGAAAATGTCAGCTGTTCATCTTTCTCACTCATGTTTTTTGTTGAGTTGTAGAAATGCAAAAAGGCACCGTAGATGCAGAAAAGTGCTGTGCTAGCCCTCGGGGTATAAAACCAAGACTCTTCACTCAAGTCATGGTTTAACCGATAAACAGCTAAACCATGTGATTCTTGGTTCTTGCTCTTGGCATATTCACAAGTTGCTTGTATGCTGATGAGTCTGCTGTAGCAGGGCTCAAAATTTACATTACAACTCCCATCATGCCAGGTTCTTAAAGAAAAAACAAATGTCACCATTTAAAAAAATAAATATCACCACTTATGATTGTGGCGTTGATTTACGTTTTTGTTTACCCATATGCTTTCACTGGCTTCATTCAGGAAAACAAAACTGAGGGTTGTCTCAAGCAGAAAGCACAAGCATATGTCACTAAAGAGCATTTCTTGTTGAGATTAATTGAAAGATGATACTTCTCAATGTCTTTTTCTTTTTTTTTTTTTTTTTTTGTAACCAACTGATGTCAGAATGCAGAATGGTCTTTTATATCCAAGTTCCAGTCTGTTCATGCTACTCCTGGTGTGAAAGCAAGGAGAACAGGGGCAGCACATCTAAAAGCAGAACCAGCTGCTCTGCACCAGGAGCCCCAGCTAGGAAAGTACGCAGTTCAGGGGCAGCGGAATGTGGAGCTGATCTTCTCGCTGCTGACATCCCCCATGGGTTGCGCAGGCAGTGATAAAGCCACTTTTCCTCTGAGAAGTTGCTGAAAAATGTAATGACGCAAAGTGAAACTGATGCTAATTTGGAGGTGAAGCATGAAGAGACTGGAAGAAGAGAAACCGTGATCAGATTTTTATTTTTTGAAGGATCGTAGGCACGCTGGTTGATGCTGTAGCCTGTGCTACTTCTCCTTGCAGGTTTCTTTAATCCCTCTGTCTAGTTGGAAGAGCCTAATTAATATGAGAATACTGTGTTGACCCTCTTATAGGGATCTGGATTTGGTCTCTCTGATTGTGTTTCTCTGCCTTTTCTTGTCTTGCTTGCAATAAAGGGCCAAATAACATATCATCTCCTACGGATGTGGTTTGTGGCCAGCTGCCCGCAGCATTGCTGCCCGTGCCTGCAGCGATGCCGCCCCTTGCTTCCTCCCAGCCCCGTGGTCCCGCAACACAGCATGGTTTGTGGCACCCTGCTGTGGATGAGCTTAGGAAGCTGATGTGGGTTTGAAATGCTATTTTCAGTTCCCTGGGCAGCTTCTTGCTGGTGTGGCTGCAGGAATGGGCCAGCGTGCCATTGTGCATCCCAAGTGCATCCCCAGCCATCAGCGGAGCATGGCCGGGAACTGGGGTGGCTGGTGCCTTATAGCAGGTTTGAAGCATTACGTTTGGAGGTTTCTTTTCAGTTCTTGTGGTGCTCAGCTAAGCGTGGCCATCTGTGCTACCAAGGGCATGTCTGTCTGTCTGCTGCATGCCAGGAGAAAGGGTCCTGTGACGTAGCTGTCGAACCAGAGCCAAAGATTGATTTCCCTCCGGGATGGCTGTTGTTCCCATGGCCGTGCCCCCAGATGTCATTTGTGCGCCTGTTGCCTTGACGGACTCTGCTTCTTGGCCCAGCCAGAGCATCTGTGAAAATGTTTAAAGGATTTTGGATTAATAAATTCTGCTCTGACCTTCTGATGACTCTTTTGTTTCCCACCAAATTCCAGATTCAAAATACAAATTATCCCCTTGTCTCTCTGCTTCAAGCCCTGAAGATCACCTCAAGGCACAGAAGATTTTCAAAGAGCACATTCAAAGGCTCCAAGTGAAACTCTGGTAGCTGCCTATCATAGGATGCCATTAATGACTCAAGAAGTGATGTTCAGGGCTGCAGTGGCTGTTTATGGTGGCCACTTTGCACTCAGAGCCATCACAAACTCCTAAATATCATGTTGCAAAATGACCAAATGTGCTTCAGGAAAGCTTGACTGCCTCATGGTTATTTGCAGCCACAGGATGGGGTCTTGCTTGGTAAGAAGGAGGAGAGTTACCTCTCCAGGCCGTGAGATGAGGGACCTAATTCTCACCGGGCGTTGCAGAGGGCGGGAGTGTTGCAGAGACCAGTGCAACTGGAAAGGGCAGGGCTGTGTTTCTGCCTGGCTCTTGCCATGGCCGATCCCATCCGGCTCTGCCAAGTAACCTGCCTGCTCCTGTCCTGCAGGGCAGTTGCACTGCTGGCACCAAATGTGGGAAAAGTCCTGCTGAAATTCTTAGCTTTTGTTTAAAACAAAACCAACAACAAACCCCCATGTTGCTGCGTTACTGCTGCCCTCATTTATTGCAGCATTTATATTCTGGATTGATTATTTATGCTGAGCCTTGCAGGCTGGCTCCTTCTGCTGGAAAGATTTCAATTTTGAGTGTGACCTTGTTGTCTTTACTAGCAGGTGAACTGTGTCAAGGTGTCCTTGAGCTAGCCTGGGCAAGCAGGAGGTAGCCAGAAGGGCTAGTCATTCGGGGTGAGACTTGCAATCAGTTGCAGGTAGATGCAAGAAGAAGTGCTGGTGGTTGCTCGGTGGGGTGGTGAGTAGATTCCTCTCCAGGGCAGGCCAAAGCACCAAATAGCACAAGTGCACAGAAAAATTGGTTGTATTTGTAAGGCTGTCAAGTTTGTAAGCTGGATGGATTGGAGGGAAAGAATAAAATGAGAAAACTTTTTTTCTTTTCTTTCTTTCTTTTCTTAGTCTTATTGCTTTCCAGTATTTGTTGCCGTTGTTTGTCCTAACACAGCAACAACAGCAAAATCCCTTTGGAGGCTGAATGACAGCGGAACACGCTGCAAGCACAGCAAATGGTTTTCTGCTTTGGTATCAGCAGCGTCTTGGACTTGAACCAGATTATTATCGCTGCTTACAGAAATAAAAGGAAACTGTGCATTTCAAGGTCACTGACAAAAATATTTCACTGAAGTTTGGCTCGTTGGTTTAGCAGCTTTAAGAGATGGCGAGCAGTTTTCAGTAAGTGTATTCTTGTCCTGTAACGAACAGCAACCAAATGCCAAAAAAAGAAGAGAAAAAGAAAGCCCTGTGCGAACGCATTTGGGTTTCCTCCGTCCGAAGCATGACTGAGTTCTCAATGCAGCCTTGCCGAGCTGGAGCCTATTTTAAAATGCAGCCTTGCCGAGCTGAAGCCTATTTTAAAATCCCGAGCAGTGGTGCTGCCTGTTGCCTGGAAACCTCTTCCCAGCCTCGGGCACTCTCAGCCTAATCATAGCCATCGGCAGCCTTTATTTCCCATCCAAAATGTCATCCCAGGCTTCTGGTTTGTGTTTTTGTTTGCTTGGTTTTGTTTATGATTTAAAATGAAAAGACACAAAGTGTAACCATCAAACTCGGTGACTTTCTGTGGGAACAGCTTGCTTGGCTGTCACTGCATTGCAGTGGTGGGAACTGGCATTTTAAGCTCTGTAAGGTGGTGGCTCGGAGGGGCAGGGGGGCAGAGGAGAAGTGGGTGCTGAGGGGACGGGGCTGAGAGCTCGAGGAGGCTCCCCAAGCTCTGCTGATGCATGCAGTGGCTTCCTGCGCCTTGTGATAGTCTCCTCCTTAAGAGGAAAAACAAACCTAAACAACTCAGGCCTTGCCCAGCACACGTGTCCAAGTTCTCCTTGCCGGTGCGGTTGCACCATCCCGTGCTGGATCTGTGGTTCAGCGTTGGGCTGCCCGGATCAGCATGGACTCGCTTTTCTCCCTGCGTGCTGAGGAATCATCCTGCAGTTGGGGTCTGTCCCTGCAGAGGTGTCAGTCTGAGCTTTAGCAGCTCAGTGGGGCGACAGATGAATGGAAGAAAGTTTAACTTGGAAGTTTCTCTGTTTTAGGAGCCCTTTTTAATTCACCTAAACTCTTGGCCACCTTAAAACCTTAATTGATGCTGTCTCTCCCACAGGAAAACTTTAAATGATTGCTATTTCCGCTTAGTTAGCGCGTGCGATCGATCCTGATGGGCTGAAACGGAATTGATCGCAGGGGCCCAGCTACAATTCGGTTGTGTTTCTGTCCGAGGAGTCCCCTGGGAGAGCGCTAGGCTGAAATCATCTGAAAGCTGGTAACAAATGCTAAGCAGGACAGCCAGAAGGTTTGTATGTGAGGCATAGGAGCTGCTTCAGCTGTTCACAAGTTGTTCTTGTGATTTAAATGGTTTATTTTACAAAGCTGAGAATATTTGTTCTACCAAAGGCAGAACTAAAGGAGGCTTTGACTTGAGATGCAGTTGAACAAAGGTTTGTGTTTTGTTTAGCAATCTTATTGTAGGCATAGAGCAATACGTGAGGCTTATCACGTCATTTCATTTATTTTCCTCTTGAGTTAATTTAAAGTTTGACAGCCAGCTTAGGCTCTTCTCAGGGTATGCTCTTGTCTCACAGTCTTAGTGCTGGGACATTAAGTCTGAATTTTCAGGGACAGACAGAAGAACCAGAGCCAGGCAAAGGGCAGACGCTTTTTCCATCCCCATCTTCCGCTGTGTGCTGGTGATTAAGAAAAACAGAGTAATTTACCAAAGAAACTGTGAGAGTGAATGAATCATGCTCTGAAATCATGTATCCTTGCTTCTCCATGGAAGGATAAGAGTGCTTGAGAGGTGCAGGGGCAGTGGTCCGGTCCCTGGGTTTGGATAGCGTTGTTCAGTTGTGTAGAGAGGTGGCAACATCTGTTGAAATATTTGTGCAAATTCAAACTCTACTGTTCTTCACCACTAGAAACAGAAATGACTCATCTGTCGAATCCTCTCTTTCGGAATTACATCTGACCTGGTCTGCCTTTCTGTATAACATAGGGCATAGATCTGTTGTCTCCTTGGATGTTTTTTGTCTTAGTTTCGAAGCAAAGCTCCTACAGGTGATCAGCTTTGCCTTCCTCTGAGGGAGGGAGGAGACAGAAGGAAGAACAAAGTGCATATGGGGGAGGCAGGAACGGGAACAGCAGAGAAACGGTGGAAAACTGTGTGGTCACAGATGGTAAAGCAAGAGGATTCCTCACCCTGCCTGTGCGACCAGCACCCCTGGATGCGCGAGCGAACAAAACCATGCTGCTTATGGCAATAGCAAAGGGAAAAAGACCAAGTACTCGGGGGAAAATGTGGAGTCTGTCGAGCTGAATTCAGTGCTAGAGGGTTTAAGAAAATAAAACAAAAAAGGACGAGGAGAAATGAGTGCTAAAACACATGGTGGTGGGTTTTCCTTTGCTAATCTCTCCCAGTTGCATGCAGTTGGAGCTCATGCTAGTGTTTTCTTTGTAGCCTGGAGGCTTAGTTCTTCCAATTCCCCATTAGGATCAGTATTTTCCCCTCTCTTTTCTCTTGTTGGTGGCTGTTGTTGAGCTGTGGCGTGCCAAAACACAAGCTCTCGTGGGCAGTATTATGGTTTGTGTCGGTGGCTCTGCAGTGCCTGGGAGGGTGGTTATTTCTTGGGCTTAGTGGTTCATCTCGTATCTCTGACTTGCCTTCTCAGTGCAGCTCTGCTAATCTGGTTTCTTCTCCCTACCAGAATGAAGAGAAGAGGAACCTCTCCCTGGGGGGCCATGTCGGCTTCGACAGTCTCCCCGATCAGCTGGTCAGCAAGTCTGTCACACAAGGCTTCAGCTTCAACATCCTCTGTGTGGGTGAGCACGGTCCTCTGCAAAGAGACGTGGGCTGAGTTGGCGGCGCGGTGAGGTTGGGACCGGGATTTCTTGTGTGTCCTGCTGTGCCATGGGCCTCGGCAGTGACTTCAAGCAAGTCAGAAATACCTAACTCTTAAAAAAAAAAAAAAAAAAAAAAAAAAGCATAATAATTTCAATGAACTTGAGCTCTCTGGAGCTTGATGTGCTTCTGAGTTGTGACTTTCACAAGTGACTGTTGGAGACTCTGCCCAAAATTAGAGAGAGTTTGGGGAAAAGCTTTGATATATCAATTTTTGCCTTTGGTGAGGAGGCGGGGGGAGGAAATGGGACTCTCCAGCTCTGCACTGAGCTGAGCTACTGGTGCAGGTGCAGAGAGCGGCAGGGAGGTCGAAGTGGCTGAACCTTGTGGGTCAAACCAGAAGAATTTCCGTAATCAGTGAGGTGTTACTCATCCCCTCCGCTGCAATAGCTTTGGAATAGGAAGGATTAAGGGAAGACTGTATGTGGCAAGTTAAATATATCCCTTTGCAAACTGGGGTGGCTGGCATGAACAGCATCTCGGTGATAGGGTGTCCCAGGAGACGCAGTCAGAGGCACCGTGTGTTAGGTGAGAGCTGCTGGTGATTACGTGGTCATTTCTGAGTGTAAGCCTGCACCCCAAAGCTAGGGATAAGAGGTTTGTATCTGAGCTGTCCCTGGTTGATGCTTTCCCAGGGTGAGTCAAAGGGCTTGAAGCATGACCATCTCTGTGCTAGGAAAGGGAGAGGGAGCGTTCCTGGTTTTATTGATTCTAAAGTATTTGTCTTGAAGATTGTGAGCAGGTGTGAGAGGCTGACTTTAAAATAACCTCATTATATTCTTGTTTTTTAATGTCGGTATTGACGTGATCTAGCAGGCGATGCTGGCTGGAGTACTAGAAACCAATTCCTCCCAGTGATGAGATGAGCATTATTTTTACTTTGGCCGGTTCTTGTATTGTGTATGAGGTCTGAAGTATTGTAACCTGCTAGACCAGCAGAAATACATCCAGGGACAGCAGCTCCCTGCCTGGCCCCTCAATCTGCCTGAAAAGAATATGGCTTTGTATAGACTGTGCAGTGAAACCCTGACAAGTTGCACAAGGTGCTTGTGCCATACCTGAGCCACTTCTGCATATCCAAACCACAAGTAAGAAGCATGGCTGAAATCACAGTTGAACTTCATAGACGTGTTCCTTAGCAGAAGGGTAATTGCAGCAGAGGGCAATGTGTTTTTAATTAGTGTTGTTCTTGAGGACACCAGAATGGATACTCCTGCATTCTCATCTGGCCATACCATTTGTGACACACTGGAAAAAATTACCTCTTTTTTTTTTTTTTTTTTTTTTTGACAAGAGGAAAAGAAAAAAAAACATGTACACCTGTTTGCCAGTTCCTGCTTCCAACTGTGCTTACAACTGAACAGGAGAATGTGGCTTGCATCAGTACTGAGTTCTCCATATGACTTTCCTTTCAGATTAATCTAGAGCACCAGGCTGTTTTAATTTCCTTGCATAACTCTTAGCCACAGCTGGTAGGAAGCGGTATGTGTCTCTGCCCTATTCTGAGCACCATGAGGTATTTTTTCTCCAGTGAAGAGCAGAACCTGTGGTGCTTGAAGAAGGAAAAAGTCCAAATCCCTTGGCAGCAGGCATGGCACCTGCCTCAAACAGAAACTTGCTCACCCTCTTGCTCTCCCATCGGCACGTCCGCTGTAGGGCTTCTCGGAGGTGGCTGGGTTCAGCGAGAGGGACTGCGCCCAGTAGAAGCAGTGGCCGTCTATGCCGAAGGTGTAGCACGATGGACCACCTGGGAAATGAGCAGGGAGTAGAAGGCTGTTTCCTTGGATTTTGCCTCTCTTCAATCCCTTGGCCAGTAGGGCTGCATGTAGTGAATGAGGAGTTTAAATGGGGCCCCTTGTAGGCCAATCTGGAAAGTATCAGAGTCTCGTTTAGTTACCAGGAGTAGCAGTTCAAAGCCTTTCTGTCTCACAGGCAGCCTGTGAGCCAAATATTCTGGGATGGATCTTGGTTTGTGATGCATACCAGGTGTCCTTCAATGGTTGTTGGAACAGGGGGGCTACAGATGGGAAACATCTCCTAATCTTGCCCCTACTGGTTCTCCAAGAACGATTCTCTCCTTACCAAGTTTCTCTGCCATCCCTGCTTGACTCCATGTTCTCTCCTTCTGCGTATCTCAGAGGTTCAAGCTGGCAGAATTTTTTCCACCACTGGAAAGATGAAGATGCCTCGGAAGTGCCCTGCTTCAGTGCTCCAGCACAGGGCTCTGCTGAGGTCTATAGTAAAAATGCACTGTGGAATGTGGGCTCTGAAAACATTGTCATGCTTTGGCCTCTGTGCCATATAGCACAGATGCTATATGGCATTTTGGTATTGGTTTCACTTTGGTTTCCTCTAAACAGCATTCTTGTCTCCTCTTGGCTGATCAGCATGAAAAATCATGGGGCAACAGGGCAGCCTTGGAGGAAGCAGAAATACTAAGGGGAAACTCCAGAAATCAAGAGCAATATGAGATGAAACTGGCTGTGTTGCAAACACCCATCATCTGGGCTGGGTTGCAAGATCTCCCCTGTGCAGCTGGAGCTCTTCAGGGCAGAGCAACACCTCTTGCTCTCTGTCAGGCAGCTGCTGTCTTGCTGAGGTTGTTTGGATGCCTGATGTGACGGAAGAGTTTGCTGCTTATTTCCTCCAGTTTAGCCAATTCTGCTTGCTGCACAGGTAGCCCTATCATCTCAAAGCATGGACATGCTGCCTGTGATGTGTCTATGCGGAATGGGACCATCTTGGACAGTTTGTGTCTACTGAGCCAGATCTCAGCAGCTCACCGAGTGCCTTGTGCTGGCGGTGCTTTTCAGAGGGGAGAGTAAAAGAGCCACTGAGCTGACTCGGGTGTAGCTGTAGTGTGGATGGAGGGGGAAAGGGTTACAGCAGAACGAGCTTTAATCCTTTGGCAGTTATTAATGGGACGTGTGGGACTACAGGGTTGAGGCCATAGAAGAGGGACAAGCTGCTTTAGGGCTTCCAGGCAGACCAAAGTTCAGCTGCACAGTAAAATCACAAAAGCTTCACCCAGCATCTTTTCTGCTGTGAAAAGAGGTTTTCCGTCTGATAGCAAGTTGTTCTAGCAGGTCCATAGCTGTCTGCCTGTTTCTCTGTACTGAAATAGGCCCCCAGATTCCCTCCTCTCAGGGGTCTCCGCTCTTGGAAAAGGCAGGTCCCCAGAGACTTTAATGGCAAAATAAAGCAAAGAGAGAAAGTAGTAAAGAAGCCTGTTAAAGTTGGGAATCTCGTAGAAAAGAGTGAGAGGAAACCTCTTTGTCAGACCTCCCCATCCCCTCCACAGCACACCAAACACCCATCGCTTCGTGCTGATCTGCAGTGTTACCCGGAGCTATCGCCGTATTTGGGACAGCCAGCAACTGACCCAAATAGTCCTTGTCGGTAGGAGCAGCTGAGTTTTACTCCATCTCATCTGAAGACTCGAAAGACTCCACTAAAATTGTGCTCTCCCCAGCTCCTTTTGTGTAGGATCCCGAGCAAAGTCAGGGTACATGGAGGGGAAGACTGTGTTTTTCTGTGCTGTATGATCCTCACTGGGGAGATGATACTGAAGTGCTCTGTGTTAGCTTTGCATTAAGCATGGGAGGCCTTCAAGAATGCAGTTACCTTTGTGGCAATTATATGTCTGTCAACACGCAATCTGTAGTAACCTTTCACAGTATAATTTAGTTCTGCTCTGTAATTAATGTTCTTTGAAATACCTGTGACAAATTCATGCTGCAGCGAGCTGATGATTTCTCCTTCCTAGGTGAGACCGGCATTGGGAAATCCACACTAATGAATACCCTCTTCAATACCACGTTTGAGACAGAGGAGGCCAGTCACTATGAGAGCGCAGTTCGCTTGCGGCCACGGACCTATGACCTGCAGGAGAGCAATGTCCACCTGAAGCTAACGATTGTGGATGCGGTTGGATTTGGGGATCAGATAAATAAAGATGAAAGGCAGGTCTCGTGCCATCTGCTTGGCATTTCTGGGCTTGCCTCTGATGCTTAGACATGAACTGCCTGCAGCCCTGCTTGCAGTGTTGCAGAGGAGGTGTCTGTGTTTCTGATAATAGAGTATCTCCCTGCAGTGGCTCTGGTTCTGGGGACTGAGTACAGAGGGAGTTGGGTGAGGAGCCAAAAAGAGAGGTCATAGGAGGTCCTTCCAGCAGAGAATGGTGTTCTCCAGGAGCGTGAGCAGTTAACAAGCTGTCCTCAGTGCAGGGTTGGGAACTATCTGTTCTGGCAGTGATTGGTGTCTCTGGACCTGTCTCATTTAATTACACAGACATCTTGTTCAAGCCCCAGGTAAAGGTTTTCTGGGACTCCAAGGTCTCTCCTTGGTCATGTTGCATTGCTACAGCCAGATGGCTCAGCCCTGAGATCTGGGCAAAGTTTGATCTGTGGAAGTAGTTGTCTTTCCATGCTCCACTGTCCTTAGACTTTGGAGTGCAGCCTCAGGAGACTCCAGCAACCTTTGGATTATAAGGTCTGTGTGTAAATGCCCCACTTCTCCTGTTGTAAGGCTAAATTGGTTTTAAATAATACCATGGTATGTCTAGGAGAACTCCTTAAGCCTTCAGACTGTTTAATTTTGAGCTCCAGTATCTGGGTTGCTAATGGTATGGTTTTAGTTACAGGCCGATAGTAGAGTACATTGATACGCAGTTTGAAAACTATTTGCAAGAAGAGCTGAAAATCCGCCGATCTCTCTTCAACTATCATGATACGAGGATTCACGTCTGCCTGTACTTCATCACTCCAACCGGGCACTCACTCAAGTCCTTGGACCTGGTGACAATGAAGAAGCTGGATAGCAAGGTAAAGGGTTGGAGACCATGGTCCCACTTTCTGGAAGTGGTGATGCTTCTGTTAATATTGATTGTGATGTGGAAGGCTCTGTTCCTTCCATGTAAGTGCTGGACTCCTTTCTGTATGTTAGCTGAGCTGGTTTTAGGACTCTGGTAAAACTTAGTCTGCCCTGGTGGGTTGCTGAGGTTCTGTGCTTTTTCTCTCACTGGCTTTCCTGAAAAATGTCAGGTGAAAAACCTGTTTTCCAGCTAGCTGTGTGAAGTCTAGAGTATCCACCACTGTAACAGTCTTACCCAGATTAGTTCATATTTATCAAAGCCATCAGCTGCATCTTTATTAGCTCTTTTTTACAGGTGTGCAGGTAAGGCTGTGTTCCAGCTCCTGCAGTTGAGTGCTGGAAACTGCAGAGCCACCTCTGCTGCCCTGACCTGTCAGCAGGGACCGAGAGCAACCAAAACTGTAGACATCCTAAGGTGGTGGCCAGTACAGAGGAGACAAGTGCTGAAGAGAAGCGTTGGCAGTGCATGCTGGCGCGCAGGGAGTGCGTGAGCTGTCACTGCTGGTAGTGCCAGATGATCTGTATAGGAGATCACGATATCTTCTGAAAATGTAAATACGGTGAGAAATTCTCAAGGTCATAGGAATCCTAAAAGTGGGTCGTGAGAGGTTCTAGCTGGGGGTTGCTGCTTTGTGCGTAAACTGTTACTGCCTTAGGGGGCAGTGGGTTACTTAACTGGTTACCACAGATATTCCTGCAGCTCGGGGGAGGTTTCTGACACACTTTTGGTTGCTCCAGCTGGCTTCCAGGGAGCTGCAGGAGGCTTCAAAGGTCACTAGCGACAGCAGCATCTCTTCTTTTCTTTGCAAGAATTTCCTGTCTTTCAGAGCAGTATTTTAGCAGTAAGGTGGTCCCTTTCAGATGGCAGATGCTGATCAGTCTACGGAGGGGGCAAGTAAGGTAGCTGGGACCCTGCAGTAACTGGGGATCCCCTGGATTACATTTAGGGAACGCTCTCTTCTCCGGCTGTTGTCCACGTGCAGCTCTATCGGACTTTCCTGGTGGGTAGAGTTCCCCCTCCCTCGTGGAGTCCCTGCTGTTTGCCCTTGCCTCCCCGGGGCTGTTGGCCTGCTTTTCCTTGGCCCCACTCCAGAGCAGGCACTGGCTTCCCATTGCAGTGGGCTGTTTGTAACCGTGGTGGCTGTTACACTGACTTCATCAGGAATCCAAAAACTTTCCCTTAATAAACTCTTGTCTCTTGGTGCGGTGCCAGCATTACATGTTCCCAGAAATATGTTTGGAGGAAAGCTTTTGCATGATTCCCCTTGGTGCTGGTGGTCCCACAAAGCTTTTCTCTTCCTTTCCTTCTGCATTCCTACTTTTCACATCTCCCCGTGGCTGCCTTTAATGTGGTCCTTGGGTAGTACCAAAATAAATCCTTTGTACTTGTGCAGAGATGAGAACTTCGTGCGTGCTCAAGCTTTTATATTTCTAAACTTCCACTCAAATGGTCCTCTTTGAAGTCATTTTATCCCTTTGCTCTCATCTCCCTTCCTACCACAGTGTGAGAGCATCTTGGATTTCATGGTGTGGTGGCCTCGCGCAAGCAGGCACGTGGAAATGAATAACCAAGTAGAGACCGTTGATATTTTCTGGGTGTCAGGGATTTATGTTGCATTTCTGCATCGGTGCCACCCCAGGACATCAAGGAGCTTTCCGGGCACTCCTTAAAGATTTGCGCATGACAGCGCTGTGCCCCTTTCCCAGGACACGTGAACCATTTGTGCTTGGGGGCCGGGGCGCGGGCAGAGTGAAGTGGGGTGTTGGCAAACCCCGGACGGCTGTCTGTCTGCTCCAGACTGGTGATGGCGAGTGGTTACTGTGGCTGAGCAGAGAGGTGACGTGCCCTGACTCATGTCTGCAGCCGCATGAGCACACCTGAACCTGGCTTTCCTTTTGGGAAGCTTTGTGTGGCTGGTGGCCCCTGTTTTACAGCTGAGGAATGGAGCCCATGGAGACGAAAGGTGTATCAGAGGCGATGCTTTGCTGCTGGCTCAGCGTCTGAGACTAGTTTAAGAACAGTTTTGCAGGAACCTGGCTCAGTTACACCTTTGCTTTAGCACACCAGTGGCATGGCATCAGGTGTTGGGCAGGCTTTTGAATCTGTGTGACGATTTCAATCTTGCTTTTAGTGTAAAGTTTACAAAATGGGTAAAGCTGTTTTGTAAACAAAATCTTCCATTGTACTGTAATACAATATTTGTTTGGCTGAGCTCATGGCCAGCTGTTGTGTAGGGTATTTAATTACAGACAGCGAGCTAGAAGCATCTTCAGAAGTGGTTCTAGGTGGATGAAATGTGGCTGGCTGGTAGGTGGGAAGCAGGTATGACCTGGCAGGGGTTGGGTTTAACCCAGGAAGAGGAGGAGATAAATAAAATTGCATCTGTATCAGATGAGAAGGTCATTTACTGATTTAAACCACAGCCCTGCCCTGGCAAGTGACAGCACAGCTGCGTGCTGCCACGGGCATCCCGGGGCTCCCCGGTTGTTGGCCCTGGATGGTTTCCAGCCAGCGTGCGCTGTTTACGAGCTGTGGCTAATTGCTTGCCCTTTGCGAGCTGACACGTCCTAGGCGGGTCACTGGCCAGTGGGGACACTTCAGGCCAGTTTGTGCCTCTGCTGTTTGGTTTCCAGGGTAGGATTTGCCTCTTGGCTTCGCTGGGACTTGCATTTGGGAATGCTTTGGAGATGGGGAAAAATCCAGCTGGATTTCACAGGGTGAAAATCCATGTAGCCCTATTATAGTAGCAAAATTATTTTCTACCAACTGACTTATTTCGACACATTCTTGTAAGTTTTATTTTTGGAGATGAGAAATAATTCTGTGGTCAGAATTACTTGAGAAGGAGATGCATTTTATGTGTGTGCATGTGAGTTGACTGTCTTGTCTGAAGCACAGACTTCCTCTGGCCGTAATTCCAGCTCCAGCAAAGACTTCCAGCACATGGACTGACAGTCAAGGGAATGCTGCATGCCTGTCACATTCAGTGGGATGACACTCCAGCAGATAACTTCATTATTTTATACTTGATCTTTAAATAGAGAATATTGCCCTTCTATCATGAGATATAAGAATGTTGCTCTGGGATTTTGCCTGCAACCCAAGGTAAACATTATTTGTGTAAAAGTAAGAGTGGAGAGAGAAACCTCGCACAGTTCTGGCATTGGACTCGATGATCTTAAGGGTCTTTTCCAACCTTAATGATTCTATGATTCTATTGGGTTTTTAAAAGCTGTTCAGGAAGGAGAAGAGAGGTGACTTCTCTAGCTAGTTGTTTATCAGTTTATTTGGCACTAATGTCTGTGCCCCACATCGTGGCCTTTGCATAGATATGCATGTGTGGAAGGTGCTGTAGGAGGGCAGGATTAGACAGGCAGTTCAGTTCAGTGGCATCTCATCTCTCACTTGTTTCTTGTGTCCAAACTTTTCTGTCCTTTCTCCTTATTATAAAGGGATGGGCTCATTCTAGACTTAGATAGCTTTTGGGTGCCAATGCTCAAAATCGGGGAAAGGAAAAGAGGAAGATAATAGTATGGTGCTCTGGGTATCACTTGTTAACCGTGGGATTTCAGCTTGTGGGTTTCCAAGGCATGCATGCCATCAAAATAAAAGCAGTAATAATTTAAAAAATTAAGGAACTCACAAGGGAAGAAGAGAGAAGGAGGGAGATACACCCAGATGCCATTTCCACGACTCCAAAGTATTGATGTTGGCTATTGATTACTGGAAATACGACAACTCGTAAAACCCTTTTGGGTTTTGAACTCTGTGACAGCAGGTGCTGACTGAAATGCCTTTTCAAAGTATGAGGAAGGTTGGAAGGGACTTGAACTAACCTCAGTTTGCGCCTTCTTTGAGTACAGCTGGGGCAGCAGCTGTGACCACAGAGCCTGCCTTCTCCTGCTGCTGGGGAAGCCGTGCCAAGCTCCAGACTCTGCACCTCTTGCCTCGCTGTAGGCAGGGCTGAGCTGGTGCTTTTTGGAAGAAAAGGGGGGAATGGCTCAGGCCAACTGAAAATGGATTAAAATCACCTCTTGTGCTGGTTTGTCAGTGTGCCTGGCTGGACGGAGAGCGCGAAGCCCTGCACACAGCAGCTCCCTGGCAGTGCCTTTCCCCTCGCAGCTTATCGCTCCTGAGCGGGTGGTACACGAGCCCTGAGCTGACCCTTTTTCTGTGCGAGAGGGTGGATCCAAGCCTGCTCAGCTCTTAGCAGGTCAGCGAGACACCCCGCTGTGGTCACGGCCCTTTTTACCTTTGTAATGAGGACATCAACCTGCTGAGGAGTGGAGTGAGACCCGCAGACCTTGTTCTGTGCGGATGTTTGTGGTCCTTGGTAAAAGAGGCCAGATCAGTGGCTGAGAAAAATAAGGAATTTATCCTCTCAGATAAATTTGCGATGAGCAAATTAAGACTATTTTCTTTTGGAGTGAGTAAATGCTCTTGTATTTAGTAAGTGCTAAACCAGAGGGGGGAGAAAAAACAAGAAGTATGGAAAAAACACTGAGCTACAAAGAGAACTTGAGCTGGGAAAGCAAACTCATTTGTTTTAATGGGCACCCACTGGAGACGAAATGGCTGTTATGAATTTCTGCTCTGTAGGACAAAAAGTGCTGGCTTTTGGGAAATGTTAGATGGCAAGTCAGACTTTCCCCTCATTTGTCTGAATTCTTCTGTTTTACTGCTATGAATTTGGCTGCTGTTCAGACAGACGAGTTTTGTTGTTGTTTGTTTAAGCAGTGGTTTGCAGTATTGCACGTGGCTTTTCTGGGCGTAGCAGCATTATCTAATAGAGGTTCCTGCAACACATCGTGCCCTGCTGTAGCTCTCCCAAGCACAAGGCCATAGTGAATCGCATCCCTCCTGAAGGATGTGCGATGTGGCCCTCGTTTGCTCTCAATCTTGGTGTGTGCTGGGCACGGGGGGACCTCCCCTCCCTGCAGCTTGCGTGTGGCTTTGAAACCTGGGTCGATGAAGCTGCGTGGGGCATTGTGCTTGGTGACTGCTGATGCGAAACCAAAGCTGAGCCACAACAGCATGAAAACAAATCTCCTGTCTGCTCTATGGCACCCTGCTCCTCTCCCAGGTGGTCTGTGTAATCCACACAGCATGCCTGCGTTGTGATCCTGACGGAGAGGCTCCGGGAGTCCTCGGGAAGGATCTGCAGCTGCTGTGAAAGCGTCTGAGTCGTCCCTGCTCTTTCTGCTTAAGCATGGGAAGGCTCCACGTCAGCTCGCTGCAGCGTTTCATCCTTGCGCTTGCCTTCTAAAACAGCTTGTCAGCACAGCCAGAAGTGGATAGGTGATAACTTGAGATGTGACAGTTATGCTGTCTGGGCCTCCCTCGGAGTGTGTAACAAAATACATAGGCAAGAGCAAAGGCTTTGATCTGCTCGTTGTGTATTTATTGCAAGGTGTTTGTCTTTGGTTTATCTGGAAGTCTTGTAGCCAAATTAGTCCTGGAAAACTCTTCCCTCTAGTGTTCAGCTGGGCTCGTGCTGCAGCTCGCATGCAAAATGTAGCACCTTTGTGGTTTTATGAAATGTAAAGCAGCCACCGGCATGGGACCCGGGCCACCCTGCGGGCACCCACGCTCCCGCCTGACTGCTGCTCACCTGGTTATTTTTCCTTCCTTCCTTCTGCTGTAGGTGAACATCATCCCGATCATTGCCAAAGCAGACACCATCTCCAAGAGCGAGTTGCACAAGTTCAAGATAAAGATAATGAGCGAGCTGGTCAGCAATGGTGTGCAGATCTATCAGTTCCCCACAGACGACGAAGCAGTTGCTGAGATCAACTCTGTGATGAATGTGAGTAATGCTGCCAATCGTCTTGCTTCCAGAAGTTGTGACAAATTAAATTACCGCACAAAAATGCATTTGAAGGGCAAGTTTCATTGGATTGTCCAGATGCTAAATCTGTTTGAAAGTTGAGCTGTGGATCTGATGCCTAAGGCTGTTGCATACAGAATTAATTAAAATGTGTGGGCTCTCTGAAGAAACTCAGCTCAGCTCTAAAATTTGTTTTATTGAATTTTTGAAAAATACTTTCTTCAAAATTCATTCTGTCTGCTTTTAGGCTACTTTTCATTTGAGGAGGGAGAAACTTTGAATAAAAATTTTTCAGTTAAGATTTACATTGGCCTTCTGACTTAAGGAGGCTGAGCAGAGAAAACCGAATTTAAAATAAAGAAGAGAAATTGTTAGACTCTACTTTCTCTTTTTTGAAATTCAAAGATCAAATTCAGACCTGGCTGAAGCACGTGCAAAACACTTACAAGTTTCCTGTCTCCCACATCAGAGTGTAGCTATTGCAGTAGAAACAGCTCAAATGTTTCCATGTTAATTTTTTAAATAAAAAGTAGCTTTTTCATCAAAATGAACATTTTCCTGCATAGTTGTTTCTGATTACATGCTTTGTCTTTTCTTTCACCCCTTCCCCCTTTTTTTTTAAACTTTCAACAGCCAATTGATTTCTGGGTCAACTAGATGTGTTTTCAGTATAATAGTGCTTTTTTGCTGAACTTGTGAAAAATTTGGAGGGTGCACTCTTTTTAAAATAATTGTAGCTGTGTGCATTGGGGAGAAAAATGGGAGCCACGCTTGCTTGGTTTTTCTTTTTTCTCCCCCCGCCCCAATGAAAATCTTGTTGGCCGCTTCCCTACCAATTCCATATTTCTGGATCCGTTTCCTCCTAAATGTGAAGGATTTTGTCAACCTCGTCCTACTGAAGCGCCTGCTCTGCGGCTCCGCTCCTGCAGCGCTTGAGGACGGTGCCCTGCTTCCTTACTGCGCTTGGTGCTTTGCAGACTTGGAGAGCAGCGAGCACACGTTGTATCCTGCACATGTCCCTTCCAGTGCCCACACACAAACTGCTGTGCCAAGGCCTGTTTACGGATGTCTTTGCTTGTGCTTTCTGCAAGGCAGGGAGTGCCCCGCTCTTGGCGTGTGGTAAGACTACCGCTGAAGAACAACCTGACAAATGGGTAGAGGGAGATCAGTAATGATTATGGTGTTCCTACAATATTTCCCCATCTAGTTCAGTCCAGCCAGCGTTGCCAGTAAGCTGTGCTATGGCCCTACGCTGCTCTCTGTTGTAATATCCCAGTGCATAGTACAGACTGCTCCGAGTATTGGAGATTGATAGCTTCAGAGGAAGGGCTTTTTGAAGTAGATCCTGTGCCTAGGTGAGGGGGATCTAATGGTCAGGCTGTTCTCTGAGGGGTTAGCCCATGCACTGAGTCCCCGGCCTTGGCTCTGTTTCAGGCTCATCTGCCCTTTGCTGTGGTCGGCAGCACGGAGGAGGTGAAAGTTGGGAACAAGCTGGTGAGAGCTCGGCAGTACCCGTGGGGAGTGGTGCAAGGTAAGGCGCTGCGAGCTGGGCACCCGCTGCAAACCTCCCTTGTGCAGGCACGTGCACATGCCGGCACCCTCCCCAGCTCTCCCTCCCACCAGCACGTGTGCATGAAGGTGCCCTGTGCTAAATGGTGCAGAAATGTCCTGTGCAGCCTTTTGTGGGTTGGCCAATCTTTCCTTTGAATTCCCATTCCTGCTGGCAGGTGGTAATGGTCAACGAGAAGCCCTGCATCCAAGGGGCTGTGCCGTGCCCTGTGTGGGACAACAGGTAGAGGTCCTTGGGAGGGGAGTCTCTGGAGTTAATCTGTATGTGCGTTTGTGCTCCCCTGGCATGTGTATAGTTTGCTGACTTCTCCCGTTGCTTCCATCAGTTGAGAATGAAAGTCACTGTGATTTTGTGAAACTGCGGGAAATGCTGATTCGAGTCAACATGGAGGATCTTCGGGAGCAGACTCACACCCGCCACTATGAGCTGTACAGGAGGTGCAAACTGGAGGAGATGGGCTTCAAGGACACGGATCCAGACAGCCAGCCCTTCAGGTGAGTGGCCTTCACATCTAGCATCAATTTAGAGCAATAGTTTGGCACTGACACCCCAAAAAAATGTTTGTAGGTGGTATCCACAGTGCTGGGCTGGAAAATACTAGCACTGGGTTTGAACTTTGCAGCTGACTTCGGTGGCGTTCCCTTCCCTGTCTGTTTGTCTTTAAGCAATGCAGACAGGCATGCATTTCCCCATCCCGAACTCATTGGTGTCCAAAGAGTCTGGATTTCGTTTGCTTTCTTCCCCAGCCTCCAAGAAACATATGAGACCAAAAGGAAAGAGTTCTTGGGCGAGCTCCAGAAGAAAGAGGAAGAAATGAGACAAATGTTTGTTAACAAAGTCAAGGAGACGGAGGCAGAACTGAAGGAGAAGGAGAGAGAGGTGGGTGTGCCAAAAACCTGTGAGAGGAGCCCAAAATACAGCCAGCATAGGATCTGGGTCTGGGCAACGTATGAATCCTGGAAAGCACATGCAGCTCTTGAGCAGACCTCACCAGCCAAAGCACAAACGCGCACACACACACCTTCCCCCACTCAGAGAAGGACACGGGGTAGTGTTTTCAAAACAGCATCACTGGTTTAGGTGCCTCAGAAACAAGAGCCTTCCCCATCCTGTGCAGTGTGTAGGAGACTCGGCTGCTGCTTGGTGAGCGAAGGGCAATGCAGGACATTTTGGTGAGCATCCACATCAGGTAGACTTCACCCCTGGAGGCTCACTGGACAAGCAGGGTAAAGCTCCAGCTGGGCTGGAGTCTCCCGGGTCAGCGGTGTGAGGCCACGGGCAGCTGCCATGACTGGGGAGGACATAAATGGACCATCTTTAAAACTAGTGAGGATCAAAAGAACCTGCAATGCCGACAGCCCCGCGGCAGGGCTGCAGACTGAGCTGAGATCCTCGGTGCACCTATCCAGAGCTCATGCTTTCTCCCATTTGAGACGTGGTGTCAGGCAGAGCTGAATTTATTGCGTCTTCACTGCTTTTGGTGAAGAGGCTGTGATTGCCCGGAGGTCAGCTCTGGCGAGGGGCTTGCACGGTGCAGGGGCGCTGGCTGCCGTACCCCGCCAGCTGGCCGGTCTCTGTGGGGTGGGGAGGGTTCGTGCGGGAGGTGCGACTGTGGCTCCGGGGGAGCCTGACGGTCGTGCTGGATGCAATGCTCAGAGGGTCTGTCTCCTACCAGCTGCATGAGAAATTTGAACACTTAAAAAGGATACACCAGGAAGAGAAAAGGAAGGTGGAGGAGAAGAGGAGGGAGCTGGAGGAAGAGATGAACGCCTTCAACAGGCGGAAAGTAGCAGTGGAAACCTTGCAGTCCCAATCCTTGCAGGCTACCTCACAGCAGCCGCTGAAGAAGGACAAAGACAAGAAAAAGTAAGTGACTGAACTTGAGTCTTTCTCCTCTGCCACTGGGAAGCTGGGTGTCTGCTCAGATGCTTTGTTTGGTCAATTGCCTAGACAGCAAATGGAAAAGGGCATTTTGGAATCCTAGTTCCTACCCTTCTGACTCTTTGCCTAAAGCGGAGGAGAGACAGGGTCCACCTGTGCCTGGGCACTGCCCTGGGGAAGCCCTGATGGCTGCAGGTGGGAGGGATTCGCAATTTGGGGCCATTCTCTAAAGGCTGAGTGTCCCGTGGGGTTTGCCCTTGCCCCTGTGACAGCCAGCTCGGGTGGTCCTGCGAGCCGTCTGCCCCGGGGGACAGATGGGAAGGTGACTAGAAATAAGCTGCATCTTCTCCCCAGCAGAGGAGTGGGGACAATCTTGACACAGCTGTAATGCCTTACAGATGAGGTCCCCCGTCATGTGCCACCTCACGGTGATCTGTAGGCTCGGGGCCCTCTTTGGAGAGTGCGCTTACTTTATTTTTAGAGGCAGAGCTGTAAAGAAGGAAACAGCAGCTTAGAGTGAAGATGCGTTGGAAATTCATTAGGGCTCCGTGTGAAATAGGGCTCCAAGACACAGTTCTGCCTGCGAGAAAGCTCCTTTCCCCTGAAGGCAGAATTCTTATCTTGGCTTGCTGCAAGTTAATTGACATTGCTGAAGCCAGCAAGAGTGTGGAGAGGGCATGTAAATAATGCTCTCTCAGCTGCCTGGTTGTGTAATGATACAGCAGGAATGGGGCAAACGGGTTTAGGAAGAAAAGGTGGGGAGGGTGATCCTGTTTCCATTCAAGCCAGTCTTCAAGGAACACTGGCTAGGGAGCAAAATGAGGAGTGCCATCATGTAAGCTGGTAATTCTGTTATTCCAGCATTTTTTGTCATTTCCCATTTCCCCTTGCGTGAAGGAGCTTAAGAGTCTGAACTGCATTCTGTCAAATCCAGAACGGGCTGGCAGCAATGCTTTCTGAGCCTTTGAATGATGAAAAGAAAAAAAAAAAAAAAGACCATCAAGAGTAGCAACACCCAAGTTTGCTCTTGACAGCACAACGTTTGGCTTCACGTTGCTGATGAGATCTTGTGCTCTGTCATTTCTCTGCTGTGAACTGCAGCACTAGAGAAGCTCATTCTGTGTACTGACGTGCTAGTAATTTGTTTCTTCCTGTGGAAGATACCAGTGCATATTATTTAACATATTTCCTCGGAATGTAAATGTGTTGGTGTTAAAACAAAACCAAAGCACTCTCTTCTGCAGACTTCTCAGCATGCTCTGGGCATGTCCCACCTCACGCACAGAGTCCAAAACTCTTTGTAAAATATTTTGCTGAAAATAGAGTTTAATCCAGCTAAACTTGCCCATGAATTAGAGGCTGAATACCGGGGCAGCCTGGGGCCCAGGTCTGCTTTGAAGAAGGTGAGCAGACCGAGCCACACGCTGTTAACTTGCGCGAGTGATGCTGGTCGCTGGGCTGCTCCGGCGGTGATGTACTGTGTGCGCTGGCCAGGCGGAAATGCTGCAGCTTCCCCTCCGCTCTGTCTGTCTGCGATAGAAATAGGTTTCCTCCACTTTGCTGGTTTTAACCCACTTGCAGATGTGAGTCTGGATGCTCTTCCTCTTCTGGGTGGTGATGAGAAACCAGCCGCCGTCAGAAGCGGGGCCGGGAGAAGGCAGCTCGGGTGGCATGCGAAGGACCGAGGGGCACCCACAGTGTGTGCTCTGCACGGTGGGGACCCCCGTGTGGTGCTGGGGCTGGGAGGGGGCTATCTTCAGCTCTGGAGCATGGCTAGAGGAGGAGCACCATCACCAGGAATAAAATTAATGAATTAGGGAGAGAAAGTGGTTTTGGACTGGGTTTTGGGTTGGTTTTTGTTTGGTTTGGTTTTTTTTTTTTTTGCAAACCTGTGGGCTAGTTCAAAATGTGGTATTTGGGGGTTATCCTCAAGCAGGATAACGACATTTGTAATAAAAAATTCAAAGGAAGGTGCCTCCCCTTGCCCTTGCCAGTGACCTGTCTTCCCAGACCCCCTCTTCATCTGGGAGGTATCAAAAGGAGCTGGGGGTCTTGTGAAACCTGTGTGTCAGAGAGCACAGCCCTAACCATCCCACTGCTGCATCCCAGGTTTGACGTCAACCCCACAGACCGCACGGGCATTAAGAGGATCTGTGCATTCCCAAGCAAGCAGCAGGAATGACTTTGCCAGCTTTCTTACCGAGATCTTTCAACCAAACCAGACTGGAAGGCAGCTGGGATTTGGGGAGCTGGTGGCAGGCAGTGTCCTCCCGTGGGACCGGCGGCAAAGCTTCCCCCAGCAGAGCGCAGGGTTCAGGCCGTGCCCGTGGCTTTGGTAAACGGGGAGCCGGTGCTTTACAGAGCTGCGTGTAATATTAGCTCAGGGTTTGCCCTCTGCTTGCACAGGGGCAGGTGCCCACCCGGGGCGGTGCGAGGGAAGCGGGACCCAGAGGATGCCAGGGGAGCATCGCTGCTGGGAGGAGCCCCCACAGCTGCCCAGGGGATGGGGATGCGAGTGGACGCGCGTCCTGGGTTTATGGGCAAGATGTTGGGACCTTGCAGGAACTGGGAATATATTGTGAGCTTGGGGAGGGGGTGTTTTTTCTCGTTTCAATTTTTAGAAGAGCAAGTTGAATCTTTTATCGTCTCCTGTTTCAACACAGTGTTTTTAGCAGCTTCAGTAAGTAAAAAATGGAGATGGAAGAATTGCAGGTGTCGAGGGGACATACAAGTGTTTGTGCTGAGGTTCTCTTTTGCGCTTGCAGCTGCCAAGCAGGTCGTGCTCTGTGGCACAGCGCCCAGCGTGCCGGGGGGGTTGCTCTGTCTGGAGTCTTCAGATGCCCGAGCAGTGTTTGCCCTTCTCTTCCTTCTTATTTTTTTTAACATATTTCACTACATTTTGCTTTTGTTTAATTTTCATAACTTTAATTCATGCTTTTTTATGTTTTGTTTCTTTCAGTTAATCACACACAGACTTTCAGGCCAAGAGTGGACTTGGTGCTTTCATGTGTTAAGTTGCTTGAGTTTCCCACCCTGTGACCCTTCTCATAACATTGTGTGAGTGGACCAAAGTGAAAGAGAAAATGAGCATCTTCGGTGGTTGCGGTGTAACGACTCGCTGTTATCTGTACAGAATTTATCAGGAGGTTTTAAGGAAGTAACCTTACCATGTACATTTTGTTAAACAAAGTCAACTAATCCCTAAAGTAAGATGTTTTGTTCTAAACCCAGTGACTGAACAGCCGTGTATAAAGTGACCGTAACTGTTTGTCTGAACTCATCTTACCCACCAGCTAAATACTTGCTTTCTAGGTTTATTTTTTTTTAATCAGCTAAGGTGACTGCTTCAGGCTCATCTGCCTTCCCCTGTACATGCATAAATGTGAGGAGTGGTATGAAGAATGCTGAAATGTTTATTTTTCTAACAAAATTATTGATTTGAGTAAGTTTTTAGAATGGATGGAAAAACACAGTGCTTAGACTTTCTGCCCTGGGAATCTTAGTTGGAGTAACCCTCATTCCAGTAATTATATATTTTAATCCTGAATTACTCTAAACACTTTCTACATCATTTATTTTATATATATATATAAAAAGAGAGAGAGAGAGTGGTTAATAAAATTCATTGGGACAATGTTTTGAATTTTCTTTACTGCTAAAGTAGAACACTTATATAGAAAGATTTTTCATAAGAGTTTGTTGTATAATGTGGAACTACAGGATTTGCGTAACTTTTCACTTGTCATTTACCAATGTGTTTTACTGTTGTGGAAAAATTATTTAAATGGCCATCTTTACTTTTACTCTTTAACCTTAAACTTATTATGTGCCTAATAAGGAGAATCCCCTGATCTTGAGCTATGCACCGTATTTATACTGATAGGCTCTGTTCCTCTTAGAAGGTGCTTCTTTTAATACTCCTCATGCCTAGAAATCACAGCCTTGTTTTCCTGGGCAACCGAGCTTAGAGGAATAATTAGAATCAATATAATTTTTTTTCCGCTCAAACCATTTTGTGATAAGGCAGGATGATAACTGAATAGAGACTTACTAGCGATGTTGTCATGGAAAAATAGTTGGACCCAACTCCATCCATCAGATAACAGGCTAAAAGAAAGCAAATATTTTATATTAACCCCACATAATGTCTTTAGAGTTTATAAAAACACTGGCTGGCTAAGTGTTAGTGGTGAGTGTGTGCATTTTATTTAGTTATTAATGTTATAGGATTTCTCTTTTGTTGTTTTTTAAGGCTTGTCTTTAAGCTAAGATGTCAGCAAATTCCTTATTTGACTTGCAGATGGAGGTGCACGGCCTTGCATCTGAGCTGTTACAGGTCTCTTTGAGGGTAGCATTTTGCGGGATTGTAAAATGAGGTTCTTTAACTTGCATATCCCATTAAAGCAGCTTTTTTTTTTTTTTTTTCCTAAATACCTGCTCAGATGTTAAACTGTTTTCATATGGACATTGGCCTTTTATACAGATCTGTTGAAAATCATGTCACTGTTACTTGATGAGTGTAAGAAAGAACCTCATGAAGATCTCACGGGTACCTTTAGAACAGGCTGGTTTTGAAAGAGTAAAAATTATGCGCACTTATTAGGAGTCTGCTGAAAGCTGAACACGTCATTTTTAAGGCTGTGCCTCCAGGTTAGATGTATTTTAAAGAGTAACTGTCAAATGTTAGGAGGGTTAATGTGTTTTTTCTCAAAGAAGCGTACAAGGAACCCAACCTATTGTTACATACAAGATGACAATTCCAGCTTGCCACTGACTACAGTCCAATCATGTAGCAAATTAGGGGCAGGATTTTGATTTTTGCTAATGAGAGAAACTCTGGTGCACTAATTGCATGAGTAAGCAGCTTTATTTGGTTCATTGTTTTGCTTCTCAAGGCCAACGCTACAAAGGCTGGGATAAAACAATAACTGATGGTATTGGGTATGCAAACAGCTGCCTCGCCATCACTTTTCCAGTGGATAGTTTTCTCCCGATCTCATGCTGCAGCCAGAAAGATCTATGCGAATGATTTCTCTCTGCCCTGGCTCATCAGAGATCAATTTTTTTCTCCTAAAATAGTAGTTTGTTACAAATAATGATGATAACAATGAAAGAGTAAAAACCTTCAAATCCATGGGCATTGCGGAGAAATTCCCATTTTTTTCTGATGAAGACATTCAGAATGTATGTAACAATATTTTAATGATGACTATGATATATACATTGACTTTATGTTGTGACGGACATACCTTTTCCTTGTAGTTACTTGTTCTTTAGAGCAGTCAACATCAGAATCTTCCCAATGGGACTCAGTAATTTTTTTTTCTCTCGTACTTGATTTTTTCCTTTTGGCTGAGACAAGATTTAGGTATGTGGTACATAGAGTAGTTCTGTATCTTATTTTTATTTAACAAGTTACAAATGCATGGCGACGCTAATCTCACTGCAGTCCGAAGATTTACATCTTGTAGGCTAGAAGTGAAAGAAAAACCCTTCAGAAATGGCTGAAGCTGTTCAGTTACACATCTCTCAGCTGTTTTATACATTTATCCGTAAAAGGTTGGTATTAATGGGGAAAACAATCCATTTTTTTATCATTTAAGCATTTACCATCATGTATGTTGTCTGCTTTCTAATTTAAAATGTGTTTTGCGGGGCTGTGAGCTCTGTAGGCTTCACGTCTGGCCGTGGTGGACGCCGCGGGGTGGAGATGGGGTGGTTGGCTCGGAGCGTGTGGGGGTGCCTTGGGGACCTGCCCGGCGTGGGCAGCAGCCTCTCGGACGTGCCGCATCCGTTCGCTTTGTCATTCCGAATGTGTTGGGTGTTTGTTTTGTTTTGTTTTTTTCGACTTTCAGTTCTTTCCACTCACTTTGTACTTTTTTTTCTTTTATTAAATCTCACATGTATTTTGAGTTTTTGTGGTGTCGTTTATTTAGCAGTGGCTTTCCTGTGTTATCTGGTGGATCTCTGTTGAAGTAATAATGTGTAATGATTGAAGGCTTACCAGTCACAGGATGTCTTCTGACTATTGGGAACATTCAAAACTAAAATTAGCTAGTTAATTAACAATTAGCTAATCATACAGTATGCTCGTCTGTGATCTGGGGAGAAATTCTAAGGTATCAATTCAACTGCCATCCTTATTTGGGCAAAAGTTGCCTTTAAGCTTGTTTGTTTGTACTTCTCCTTTGTGGGATCTGGTGACTGAGCGGGCAGATTTATGAGCAGTTTTGCTGTTGTAATGATGCCCAAAGAGGTGATTTAAGGGTAGGATGAAAAGGGAGCAGAGATGGAGGGTGATAGTTTCCTAATGGTACTTCCAAAGCTGTATGCTTTTTCTGGAGAAGCACATCATACGCTTAGATCAAGGCCAGAAAAGGAGCACAGCTTTAGTTTGGGGTTGTTTTTTCAGAGAGACCTGCTGCTGAAGCTTTACCTGAAGGCCTGTTCTTGGTGTCTGTTCTGTGGGGCACTGCTACGTATGAAGTTATATTCAGTTAACTTAGGGTCTCTCTGGGTTTTATTTGGTATTGGACTGAGATCAATGCTGCACTTAAGGCAAAACCACGTGGAGTTTGGCTGATGCACAGTGTTTGCTGAAGTGGTGCTTCTGATGGGAGCTTTTTCTGCAGCCCCAGTTTCAAGAGCAAAACCAAGTTGGTGATACTGGCTGCTTCTGAAATCTTTTTAGAAACGTGCAGATGAACTGCGCGATTGCCGCAGGAGCTGGCTTGAGTAAGAGACCTCTGCTTTTTGCATTTGATATGCAGCATGCTTAAAAGGCAGAGGGCAGTTCTGGTCATCTTACATGCTCTTGTTTGCATCCCACCTTCTTACAAGGCCGGGATGGTTACCCCAGCTGCAGGACCGTGCTGTACGGACGCTGTGTGTCCACCTGCAGAGAGCTGACCAGAAGCGGTGGTTGGAGCTGGTGTGATATTGCCTGTAGCGATCACCAATGAAGAGTGCGGGTGAACGTCTGAGCCTGCACTGGGTTAGGATTGTGTCACTTGAGCCTATTTTGAGGGATAAGCCTTAGTGGGGACTTAGCAGTTGATACCAAGTGGTCTGTTTGAAATGTTTTACAGCCTTTTCCATCCCAATACTTTTTAAAGCCAAATCTTAAAGCCAGTGAAGAGAAAGTGTATTCAGGTACATAAGAATTAATTGGGAGACTAAGGTGGCAGAGTAGCTGGTCATTTTAAAGATGGGCCACCTGGGGATTTAGGATGATGTACATTGGCAAGCGTTTTTCCACAGGAACAGTGTTAAGATCATTCATTAATATTTGTGCAAAGCTCCTAGAGATGCTTGCAAGAGCCTGAGAAATGCGAAGTGTTGTTATAAAAGCAGTGCAGCAGCGAGGTAGGTACCGTCCGTGTTTTGCAGCTCCAGAGCTCAAGCCCGGTGACCAAGGCCCTAGGACACGTTGATGCTGTCCGTTCAGGAGACAACCCAAACCCAGCCTTGTCTCCTTGTCCTCGGCTGCTCGGTAGGGAGAAGTGCGCAGCCGTGAGGGACGTAACCTGGGAGGCAAGGACAGAGCAAAGCCACTGGCTTTGCCGGCTGGGGAGCCGGCTCGGGCTGCCTGGGCTGGTCGGTGGCGCCCGCGGTCCCGGCCGGGCTGGAGACGGCTCCGCGCCTCTCCCCGTCCTGCGTCTCCGTAGCATGTGACTTCTCAGATCTTCCCTTGTCAGCAGTCTTCTCTCATTAAAATTTTAAATCAATCCTCTGATTACCAGTTCCAAACAAGATCTTGGCAGCCGTGAGAGCTGCTCCAAGTTGCGATGGTTTAAATTCAGATGTCTCCAAGGTACCCAGCCCCCACGCTATCAGGCGGCATACGTTAGATTTGTTCTTTGACCTTTCATGCTGTCTTTAATTAATGTAAATAACTGAAACTTAAATACTGATTCTCTTTTGTTCTTTCTGTAGCTTTTTTAGTCTTCCCAGCGCGTGCTCCATAACGTCAGGAAGACATGTTAATTAGAAGATTTATTAAGGCCAAAACATCTCATGCAGAAGAAATTAATTGGTGCTTTCACCTTTAAGCTTGCAATATATTGCACAGAAGAGATTATATAGCAAGGACTAAGATGCACGGTATCTCTTGATAAAGTTGAAATTTAAGATACTTGCCAAAAGATAAATCGCTAATTAAGGCTGCTGCATGGCTTGCACTAAAACCAAAACGCTAACCTCTGGGCGAGAGCCCGCACAAAGCCGTTAACACTGACCGAACTTCAGAGAGATGAGGGACGCAGCTGGGTTAGCGCGAGGCGAGGTTTCAGCTTGCTGCTTGAGCTGCCGCTGTAACGGCGTTTCCCTGTGTCCTCTCCTCGGTCTGGTTTTGGGGTGTAACTGGAGAACCTCCTAACGTCCCTAACCTTTCGGCTGGATTCTCACATTTCTTAGCAATAACTCTTCCGTGTAGCTTTTTTTCTGTAGACTTACGGGTTTTATAACCAAAATCCCCCGACCTTTATTTGTTTAGTTTTCCTAGGGCTGCACACGCGTGCCTTGCAATTAACCCCTTCCCCAGAGCTCCCTGCCCACCTCCCCACTCGCTGCTTCGGGGACGGGTAATCCCCCCGGCCAGTCCGGACCCCGGCGCTTCCTACTGGGACGTGGCAGGTGGGAATGGAACCGTTTTAAAGGACAAGTAAATGTTATATGTTAACGGAGGGGAGACGGTTTAAAGCTGGAGACTCGGTGTTCCTGGTTGAGAGTTCTGTGTTTGTAACAGACTGATTTCCCCTTACGCAAATACTTGTTTAAAGAAAAAAAAGTGTGATGTCTGTGCCCTACTCTAACTTCACACAGGAACAGGGAGAGGCCCCAGCTGATCTTTGTTTTAAAACAACCTTGTAAATGAATCTCAGGAATGACCTGCTTGTACCAAAGTTGGGTTTAATAAAAACAAAACTGACTTGTTTAACAAACATCTGTAAAAACACCTTTTGTATGCTAGTTATATTCACTGGAACAACAAAGTGCTGTGTCCAAATTCACAACCCTCACTGCTACTCCAGTTTCTCTCTGTTAACCCCGTTGCCCTGTGTGTCTGTGTTTAAAGTGGGATGTCCCCTGCGCACCCCCATACTTCTGAGGCGGCTGCTGCCAGCAGCCTCCCTCCCCTTCCCCAAGCTGCTGCTTGCCCCGGTGCCGTGGGGCTGGGTAGGACGGGCAGCAAACCAGTCCTTGGTAGGAGGTTTGAAGGCAGCTTGCACCCGTAGCCCTGCCTTGTGCTGGGTGGTGTGACCCGAGTGGGACAGGATCTGGCTGCGAACAGCGGGGTGTGCGAGAGGAGCCCAGCGAGGCTCCCACTGAGCAGGCTGGGTCTCCGTCACCACCCAGGAGTTTGCTGAGATGGAGAGGATGGCGTAGAGGCACTGACTACCGCGGGCACTGAGCTCCTGTCCCTGGGGCGTGTTGTATGTCGCTGAAACCTCTGGGTGCCCTTGGCATAAATTAGAAGTTGGAAATAAATCTCGGCAGTACCAGGTATGTGGCCTGAAAATAACCAAACTGGGCACACAGGGAAGTTCTGGAGACTCCTGCCACTCGCAGGCAGTAGGGACTAAACCCCGTGACGCGCGTGTTCATCCCACGTGGCTCATCCCTGCCTGCCCCCGCCGCGGGCAGGGGCGAGGCACCACGTGCCTCGGTGGAAGTGGGACCGGGGGAGAAGCAGGCAGGGTCTGGCCAGGCTGTCTCCCAGGGGCCGTGGATTCAGAGCTGGAAGTCCACTTAGGGTGGCTCTGTCTGTCTTCGTGCCTGTTGTGCCCTGCACCAAGCGGGAGGAAAGCTGGAGCAGCGTGTGCCCGTCAGGCTGAGCTGAGCAATGGCACACCCTTGCTGCTGCTTTGATGACTGTTTTAAACTTGCCTGTGTTCTCTTTTGAGGCAAACCAATCTAATTCCTTTGGCAAAGCTTGAATCAGGTTTGGAGCTATTGTCGAGTTAGATTCCCATCTGGATAGGTGAATTGGGAATAAAAGCTTCCCCTGTCCCCCCCAAATTTCTCAGAAGATTTGACTAAGTTGTGTTTGCCATGACCGTAGTTTGGTCACCAGTGGGATTGAAGTTGCACGCCTTGCTGAGGAAGAACGGGGGGAGCTGCTGGGACCTGCCAGGAGGTAACGCGTCACTTGATCTAAGTGCACTTTTCTTAAAGAATCGAACTGTAAGTACTGTTCAAATTGAATTTAAAATAGTAAAGCCAATTAGAAGAAAAAAAAACAAAACAAAAAAAAAAAAAACAACCAAAAAAAAACCCCAAGAAAACCAAAACAACCACAGAGGCAGCCCCACAAATGAGATAGAAAGGCAGCCCGAAAGAATAAACACATAAAAGGCTTTATACACATCAGAAAGCACTTGGTATCGGTAAGGTCCTGCTGGGTGCTCTGAAAGAGCCTTCTGTGCCCCTGGTGCTGGTTGCTGTGACTTGCTTCTGTGCCTTTCTTTGGTGTATCAGCAAATTTTGTCAGAAACCTGTAAAACAACTGCTGTATTACTCTTCCCTCTGCTGTTTTCTTGTATCTTGGTCAATCCTCTGACCACAGAAGTTTTCTTTATTTGTGCAACTGTAAATGAATTCTTCTTCTAGGACATCACACGCCCACCGTAAGTAGCGATACCAAGTCAGGTTTATTGAAACCCTCTGGTGAGCGCTGGTCCGCAGCACGGCAGCTCATCCCTAGGTGTGACGGTTCCCGGGTGACTCGCTTCAGCTGCGACAGGTTTCCTTTTGGTGGTTGGTGAACGGGCGATGGGGCGGCGGCGGGGGGTGACTCTGAATGGCTTCGCTGTTTCCGTGGGTGATTTAATGTTCGGTTTATGTTTTGGTTCCAATTCAGAATCTGAGCATCTGTGCGCAGCAGCGGTGTCTGCCAGAAAACTTCTTGAAGGACAAAACAATTCTGGGGATCCTTACTGTGGGGGATTTCAGATGTAATTGCAGCTTTGTTTACAAGGTGGTGGTCAGCTTCAGGCATCTGCAAGCCTGGCCTGAAGTGAGGCAACAGCAAAAGGAGTCCGGGTTCGAGAGGCGTGCCTGGCCTGGCCGAGGGCCCTGCAGGGGAAGGGATCCTGCCGTCCTGACACAAATCCGCCCTCGCCCCTCTGCCGAGGGCCAGGGCCCAGGGCGGGGAGCTGTGCCGCGCTCCTGCCCCGAGGGAGCGGGGAAGCAGCCTTCCTTAGCAGGTCAGGATGAGGCACCGTAAGAGCTCTTTGCAAATACTCTGTAAATGTTCTATAGAGTTTTACAGGGACCAAATATTCCCCAAAACAGCAATCCTCACAAAACTAGCCCTAAACACATCAGATCTGTGCCAGCACTCGCTGTGCCAGCTGCAGCTGGCACGTTCTCGCCAGTAACTGGCGCGTAGCAAAATGGTACCGGGATGCACAGCAGGGAGCTCAGCTGCAGGTAGGATGAGCTTGTCTCTGTGGCGTGCACGGCGCGCACAATCCAAGCAGGCAGGCACCACAGCGAGATAGCCGTCATCTGCGAAACTCAGCTGGGCAAAACGATGGCTCCCGTCACTGCTGTCCCCTGGCCGTGTGGTGTGTCGTCTTGTAACTCATCACTTGTACAGCCAGTAAGGGGGAAGATACCAACAGCCTCAGGCCCCGTTCTGCCAGGAAGAAGGGAATTTGTGCACCTCTTGCTATGGAGAACTCTGTGTGTAACAAGAATGATCCTCTTGCAACCGCAGCTGCTTCTGTCGTTTGCAGTTTGTTCTTTAGGGCGGGAAGCTCCGGTCTTAACGATGCCGGGAACACAAAGGTAAGCGGCGCTTTTAACCCGCTGAGGCCAAGCGCAAGTGGTAGTTCCTTTACCCGAACTCCAGCACTGGAATCAGTGTGCCGAAAGGGCCCATGCTGCCGGAGAGAAGCAGCGTGTCCTGGGAGAGCAGGCAGGCTCCAGATTTACTGTTCCCATCCCAGTATGGCCTCTTGCAACCTGACTGGGAACACGGGACCCTGGTGGGCCCTTCAGCAGCCCTGACTTCATCTTTTAGCATTACCCCCCCATTAATGTATGCTTTTGAACGTTGATCATATAGATCTGCAGAGGTTTTGAAGAGGAGGTTTGTTCACAGCTTTTAATGTGTCATCCAGCTCATGGGCAAGAAACTATGAGCATAGGCTCAAAGCTGGGGGAAAAAAACCATGAGTTATGGTGGTTGTGGTATAAAGTTACAGCACGTTAATTGCTCTGTGTAGAATTTTTCTGCCAGCATTTCCACTGGTTAACGCAGCTGATGAAGAGGCTTGAGATAGGGCAAAGGGATGGGAGGAAAAGCATCCCAGGGACCTTTGTAGGCTTTTGGCTGGACTCTTCAAGGAGCACGCTGAGAACACACAGACCAAACTTGTATTTTATTTAATGAAAACTACAAAAGATGACTCGCCTCCTTCAAAAAGGCAGGCAGTCAAGTCACAGCTTGTGATAGAAAAGGCAGGTGCTGCACTGGGGGGAGGGAAGAGCCCTACCACGAAATGACAGCCTTCCCTGTGGTACGTAGGCAGGACGAATGAGTAACAAGTCCCAGGCGTGCCGCTGCCTGGCCCCCGGCTGCGTGGGCACCTCGGAAACCCCCCCCCGGTCTAAAACCAGGCACCGGGTCCTGCTGCCTCGGCATCCCCTGGCCAGGGCAGAGGCTCCCCCCTGCAGCACAGCATTCACAGTGTGCGGTGGCTCTGACTTGCCTCACGGGACCTCCTTCGGTTGCACCGCTGGTTCAAGTCACGTCTGCTCCCATGTGTCACTTGCACTAAGTCTCTGATACTAAAC
Source organism: Platalea leucorodia (assembly GCF_965183815.1). Classification (NCBI taxonomy): domain Eukaryota; kingdom Metazoa; phylum Chordata; class Aves; order Pelecaniformes; family Threskiornithidae; genus Platalea; species Platalea leucorodia. Next base: position 15,996,792 of record NC_138833.1, on the reverse strand, counting down.
GTTTCTTTCTGGAACACCGGCACCGCTTTCTCTGCGGTTTAAAAAGAAAAGCATGGCTTTCTGCCTGCACGCATACAAAGCTCACCCTGTTCTCAGTGCCAGTTCTGGCAAATGTAATACTTTAGAAAGCGTTATCTGTTAACAGAGCTGCTCAGGACATCAGTCCTGTACGGTTCGACCTTCAGGAATTCCTCTCCTACAAAGTAAAAGGATGAGCAAGGGAAGGAAGGCCAGAAACTTTCTTCCTGCGCTGCTGAGCGCTGCTGTTATGCAGCATGAGGGTCTCCTTGCTCCCGTCCCATCCCTGTCCCCTATTTATTTATCCTGGGCCATTACGTGCGACCCCTGCTCAGCGTTTAGCCTGTGCCGGTCCGTAGGAAACCCTTTCCTGTTCTGTGACAGGGACCTGCAGGTGCAGTGCTGTTATTCACCCAGTACTGTCTGGATTACACCTTCAGACTAGGATAACAGGCACCTGAAAACGCTGGCCCTATTTAAAACAAAACAAAAAAACCCTAAGAAAACACTTATTTCAAAAGAAGGTGTAAGGCTGGTTTTTTTAAAAGTGCAATAGAGGTTTCAACTGACCTTTGTAGTTTGTAAAACTGCTTTGCTATGGAGATTAGCAGTTCATAAAAACTAATGGCGGCAGGAGGGGGATTAATTAAAGGCATTTTGTATTGTCCAGTCTGGTAAGACAGAATAAACTAAAAAACTCTGAACTGCACGTGCTGGTTGGCGAGGGCCCAAGGCAACGGTGACAAGAAGTGATTTCCTGCAGCTCGTAGGAACTGGGATTGGGTCTTTAATGGCTGAAGCAGGCCAGAGCACAGACCTCAGACCCCTGGATTCCAGAGTAAGGCCTTAAGAAAAACTGGAAGGTTTGGTTCTTAGTCTCTCACTACTAAATCAAAACCTTGGTTCCACCTGAGGATGACTCTTGCAGAGCCAGCAGTGGGAGCTCCCCCTTCCTCGAAAGCAGCTCCTGTTCACTCTCCCATGGGGACAGTCAGATTAGCTCGAATAAGAGGAGGATGGAGCGAGGCTCAGCCTGTCACACTTCATCACAGCTATTTTAAAAATAAACTCTGAGACATTTGGTTCTCTCTGGTGCAGTTCGTAGCCTTCTGCCAACTTGATCCCTGAGTTGTACGATTGTGACCAAGTCCCTCCTCTCCCCATCTTCCTGTGTTTACATGATGTTAAAAACTGAGGGGTAGCAGACACTGCTTAGGAAGGACATAAAAAATAGAAAGATACCGATTTGTCATTATCCTCTGAAAACCACAGCAGCGCTTTTGCTCTGGTGTGTTGGCTGTTCTGTTCGCTGGGACCTACTGGTTCTGCAGTGGCTGCTTCCAAGGCAGTAATTCTCCACTAGTCCCTTTCGGGCGGCTGTAAGGGAGGACAGGGGGAGCTGCCTTCTCCAGCCCTCAGCTGAGGGCATGAGCCACCCGTGCTCACCCTCCCTCCACTCGCTCCCCCATCCTCACTGTACAGGTGTCTGAATCCATCGTAGTATTCATCAGTTTCCATGGTGTCATCAGGAATTTGGGCTGTGGTAGGTGTGAAAGGTGCTAAAACTGGCTGCCTTACAGCAACCCTCAACCTCATTTGATGGGAATTCTTCAATCCAGAAGGGTGGTGGTAGGGTAGCCTTGCCTTGGGATGGCCCTGGATGGCCTGGCTGATGGGATAGAAAATATAAACAGCATTGGATGGCTGCAAGCACATTAGCTCTTGATCCACAAGCTCTTTGCAGTGGATGAATTCAGTGCTGTTAACCTGTAAGGAAAGATACAGATTTTTTTGTAAGTTCATGATAAATTACTCTCTCTTCTGGCCACTGCTCTGGTAACTCTGTAGTTAGGGGGAGGACAGGGACAGGCTGTACTGGATGCCTCAACAGATGCATATCAGCAACGTGCATGCTGGCCCTGATGCAAAACCAGTAACCAGGAGCTCCCAAGCTACTACACACAAGGGGGGCAAGCGCTCCCTCTTTTTAGGAGGTGACAACAGTCAGGAGGGGCAGCAGGAGGTTAGGTTATTTCAGACAGATTCATGGTAAGGTGACAGCCTAGGTCGTTAGCCTTCTAGGTATGCTCTCTTAAAAGGCATGTGTTTTATGGAACTGGAGAAAAGCTTTAAAAAAAAAAAAAAACAAAAAACAGAGCTTGCCTTTAATGTGTGTCCTTAGCAGCCAAATTGATTGTATTTAATGTAACTGTACTTAGAATTTCTCGCAGTCTTCAGTGGGAGGCTGGGGACACAGTGGGCAGGTTTTTAGGTGCTCCCAGACACTCCCATTGTGGGAGAATCTCTCCTTGCTCAGCGGGCAGGGAGCTATCTGTGGCCAAGCAATTTGGAAACCTCCCTTGCCTGCCAAAGGGAAAGCCCTCTCCCCAGTCCCAGCCCTTAACTGCAGTTTTATTCCCTCTCTTGTTAGCACTAGCAAGGTCTGCAGCGAAGGCAGGCCATGGACACACGCTTCTCAGAAGGCTGCTAAAGTGCAATGTTGGTTGTAAATACACGTGCGCTTTATTAATTTATCAGTGTCCTGGCCTCAAGGTTTGTGACCAAAGGCCATTTTGATTCCTACCTGTGCTTTTTTTAGCAGATCAGTAATAACAGGAAACCACTCAGGAGTCAGCCTCTCCAGCTCTAAGGTGATGATCACCAAAGCCAATGTGGAGCCCTTAAACTGCAATAGTTGGTGGCACGCCATACAGTGCTGTAGCTGTTTGGTCAAGAACGCAACATGGCGGGAAGGATTCATCTGAGGCAGCCCATGTAGTAGATGGGGCCAGTTGGACATCACCATGGCATGGAACTGGAGAGAAGATAAAGTATATATATACACATATAAAAACAAACAAGCAGAGGTCAGTGAACTTTGTATGTTTTCATATGTTATCAAGCAGAAGTACAGACTAATTTCATCTCATATCAGGAAGCCCAAAGGGTTCCCCCCCTCTTTTTTTTTTTGTGTTTTGTGTTTGTACTTGCCAACCATTGAACTGGTTTTTTTGAGCTTATAATGAATGTACAAGGTCTGTGTTTCCTAACAATTTCTGAAGTTTCTACGTTATCCAGATTGCTATCCAGCAGATTCAATTCAGGCCAGCAGATACGTATAGAGTAAAACCAATAATAATGACTGCACTCTGAATTTCCTGAGGAAACAAGCACCTAAGAAAGGCAGTTTTCACAATCAGCAGCCTAAGATGGCTTAATATTTGCACATAACCTTAAAAAAGGGATCCAGGATGTGTTCGTATCACATGATTTTTGCCTTACTAGCACATGATCGTTTCTTGAAGACAAAGTTTAATTGTTTCTATCAAATGTTTAGTAACTGCAATGTGAACTAAGTGCCAGATTGGGGTAGTCTCATTGCCTAAAACAAGGGTGAATATTTAGTGGGGTGAAAAGGAAAATGGTTTAAGAAAAAACCTGTGTGTGAAATGTAGCAAAACTCTGACAGCTTTCTATGTACAGTATTAATAGAATGGAAACAGTTAGAAATATTTTTGCAGTGTGTATTTAAAAAAATTAAAATGGCGTATAGTTGTGCATTATAAGAATCTTTTTAATGTCCATTTTAGTTGTCCTTTAAAGATGGGAGTAAATTTTTTGAGCAAAATGAAAGGTTTTAAATAGTAGAAAATTTTAAAAATAAATAAAAAAAAAAATCACTAACATTCTTCAGAAGACTTGCAGATAGCTAAGAACAGGTAGCTTGCAAAGCATCTTGGGAAGGATGTGTGGGTGTGTGTATGTGTGTGCATCTGTGTTTTCTAGTCTTATTTGATAAGGAGCTGTTTCTTTAAAGAAAAAAAAAATTTGCAAAACTTAGTGCTTACAATGTTTAAGAAATCCATTGGTGTTGCTGTGTAAAGATCCCAATGAAGCTTATCTAGTATAATTCTTTCCATTCTCAAGATCTCAGCTGGAGAGCGTTTACAACCACTCTGCACTGCGAGCATCTTCACCGATGGTATTACCTGTAAAAAAAAAAAAAAAAAATTAAAAATAATAAAGAAGCCAACGTCCTATGCAGTGCTGTGTGTGTTTCTCTGTATTGTAAAGGGACCTGACAAGTTTATACGCATCCCAAAGCGCTAAGCAGAATGCTCGCTGAGGAGACCCACTTTCCTAGGTAACCCCCATCCTAAATGAAGACTGGTCCATGCTCGCCACAGTGCAGCTGGCTACGAACCCACAGCAAAAACGATGCTGTTCACCTCCTGGGTCACTGTCAGCCTCCTTAACGCTGCATCGGTGATGCATGTTCCCTGCTACCAGCCTCATTAGTTTTGCTCCTCTGACAAGGAGGCTTCCTGTTGGCCTGTTTTACAGGGCCTTCTGTGGTTGTCGTTTCCTGCGGTCATTGACTCAGCTTCTCCTTTTTAGCTGAGGGGAAAAGAAGAATAACCTCAGTGTGACGCATCCTGAGAAAGGCAACGAAGAGCATTTCACTATGGCAGAAGTTGTTCAAAGAGACATGCATGTCTGACTCCAACTCCTAGGTTTCCTGTTCTTTTTCAAAACAGAATGAAGGCAAGAGGAGAAATGCAATCTGAAATGCTTTTGGCTCATGTTTGTAAGTGTCTGAAGAAGTCTACCAGTGCAGTTCTGCCGTGAGAGGTTATCCTGTGTAATCTCACACTTACATGGGTAGTTGCTAATTTTACATGCTCACCTTGAGGTGCAGACCGGAGTCAGTTCCTTGCAAGGTTCAGAAACCAGTTTCGACTCTAAGCAAACTCACCTATTTTAAGCTTTCTCTGAAGAACCTCTGCTCTGTCTCGCCTACCTTACCCTCCCAGGACCTATAACAAGGAATTACAGCACTCTGATGTTGTGCACACAAAACTGTGCGTCTGCATCTTGACTGTCCCCCCCCAGACTAAGCTTTACTGCGAGCTGTGGATTCTGAAGAGAGGAGAGAGGTTTAAGGGCAGGAGGAGGGAAACACATCCATTACATAAGCAAACACAAGTCCTCATCCATAAAGGTCACAATTCTTCCAAGCAACGATGAAAACCCCTTAAGGACTACTTAGGGTAAACAAGTTAGCACTTCCTCGTTATGCCCAAATTGCTGAAAGACCTGGAAACGTGAACAACTTGAACACAAAAGATGAGTTTAGTGTGTTTAATTTGAAACATACAGACCTCATCTTCTTCATTGGTTTTTGCTGCAAGGACAAGGCAGGAAATTGCTATGCACTGAAGATATTTTAATTGGGCCTGAAGGGAGAAGAAGAAAACACTGAGTAAAGAAGATAACAGTCTTGGGGGAAATAACTGTCATTCTACGACAGATGCACAAGTTTCAAACTTTCATTTAAGTTACAGTTGCTTCTGAATTAATCTAGCTGCAGAAAGATTAATTTGAAGCTGGAAACAGAGCAAGGAAATCCAAAGTGAAACAAAATAAATCCTCCTCTGGTGCACTCTCTATTCATGTATCCTACAATTTTTAGACTATGCAATGCCACAGTATTTACAATGTGATGTTATTCCTCTTCTTAGCTGAGATATTAGTTAATATGCTTTTGCCAAATGCCAGTATCAATCTAAGTAGAACTGAGAGCTGCAAGGCTCAGTTTAACTCATAACTTTGTTGTTGCTTCAACAGCAGAAAAAGTTGGCCCCACAGTTTAGTTAAAAATAGTGGTTTCAAAACTAAAGTATTACAAGTGATAATGCAAATGTTTTCTGTTTAGCAGAGACAACCAGATGATAATGAGTTGTTCGTATTTATCGCAGCATTTGGACAATTCACACAAACACTTCTACCAAGGACTGTAAATCAGTGGAACTTCATCAAACACTTGAGTTCATATATATATATATGTCTATGTATACACAGCATATATATATATATGCTTAAAAGCCTTCCCCAGCGAAGACCCTGACTGCTTCCTAAATCTGCTGCCAAACATAGTACCTGCTTCGTGTATAAACCGATTACATACTCCTTACATCCCCAATCGGTAATCTAGCCAGAAAAAAAAGCTGACAGGGATTCTCTACCTTCACCGATGCCAAAAACCGGTTAAGGATGCTGGTAGCTAAGGCAAATGTTTCAGGGTAAAACTGGAACTGAGAGCTTATTTCTGCAATCCAGAGAACTGCTTTCTTGTAACACAACAGAGAGATATCTGTGCCCTGAGGGGAAGAAAAAGTTAGAAGAAAAATACAGTTAGTGCTTTGATGATTTTGTTAACATATCTCCAAAGGAAGACTCCAATCATTCTAAGTGCTCTAATTAACATTTCAGATGTCTGGAGGCTTGAAATGAAGAAAGTTGTTGGCTGTGTCTACAGAGCGAGGGGAAGGGCAAATTTCAGAGCAGTTTAAAGCACTCATTCGCATTGCCCACCCAGTCAGGCTCTAGCTGTGCTTACAAGGGCCCGGTACTGGATTGTACTGGAGTACTGAATGGAGAAACACCCAGCCCTCCCCTTGCACAGTGGGTATGAACCACCAAACTGAGCTCTTACAAACAAGGTGCTGAGTGTGCTCGTTATTTCCCTCTCCTGACAAAACCAAAGCCTCCGATGCAGCATGTGTTTTGTTCAGACAGCCTCGACAGGGAGAGAGAAACTGGAGTCAGGAGCAGGTTTCAATTTACTTTGCAAGATTTCTTTTTTAACAGCCCTTGGATCTGCTTAGCGTTGGGACCACAGAAGCCAGGTTTATGACTCCCCCAAGGCACAAGGCAAAATGCACTCAGTTGTTTTCTTTCTTGTATCTTACTTGAAGATGCATTCAGATAAGAGGAAGGACTTTACTCTGGCTGCCATTACAATGCCACACATGACCCATGGCACATATCTGAACATTACTGCAGGAGAACTGAAAGGGCCGAGCAGCTACACAGAACAGACAACATTTACCACCAATTTGTTTAATATTACTCATCACATTATCCATTTCACTATTTTGCTTTATTTGGTAGTAAAAATACTTAGTAGAAAATAGCATTTCTACACGATTGCAAAAAAGAGACAAGGGTGATAGGGCACTTTTGTGCACTCTTCCATAAATCTGATGCATTTTACAGAAGCAGCTGAGCGTAACTGTTTGCATTGTACACAGAGGGCCATTAAGTGTTGTAGCTTCCTAAGGTAGCAGACCAACTCGCTTTAGCAGCCGGGAATGGGGCTGGGTTTCTGTCAGGCCTCAGTGAATTCCCTTTTCTCCCATCTGAATAGATGGGACTCAAAGATGGTGTCGAGCACAATTAACTCTAACACGACATATTTATGGCTTTACTATTGATTGTCTGCTCTTACCTGCTCCACCAGATTTCCCAAAACTACCTGAGTCAAAACAAAATGCAAGCACCTGGTTTACATGGGGCATTAATAAGGTGTAAGATGGGACAAATACAGACCCTCCTCCCCCTCCATAAGCTTAGTCCATGTGGGATGACTGGCATTCAGGTGGATTAGATGGCAGGACCAGCACTGCATCTCTGCAGAGTCCCTTAGGCACTTCCAAAAAGGACAAAGGAAAATACCTTCAGGGTGAGATTCTGGAAAACTGGCACTTTCCAAGTCCTAGCCTCTCTCGCTAAGGCATTTTCCAGGAAGAAGGCAAGTCTCGAGCTCTCTGGAGGTCCGGGGCACTTCATGGCAAGTCTTTGAGCCAGTTTCCCTGACAGGAGCCGCTGTCAAAACCAAGAAAAGAATTATAAAGCAACATCCCAGCTCCTTGTACTAAGTATGATTTCCTCTCGTGATGCCTTTCCAATGCTGAGAACTAAGTCGGGAGCAGCCATACGACTTGTTTGTTTGCAGAGAGAGCAATCCTGTCATCCATCTTCCCAGGGGGAAGCTCAGGATGAAAGAAAACATATCAGATGGCCAAACAACAGTGCAGCCGAGCTTTTTTCCTCCTGGGCTCTGTAAAGGCTTGCTTGAGTAACCTTGGGTGAGCAGTACCTATTACTCCATTTACCTTGTTTCACATTCAGCTCTCCATTTGCAGAGCTATTAAGTTGCAACCCGTTATCACCTGATTTCAGGTTTCTGGCAAATAGAGGTCTATTGTTTCTGTACAAAAGCTCAAAGACGACTGTTCTTAGGAGGTTTATTAACTCCCAGTCAACAGTTTTCCTTAAAGCAGTCTAATCTTTCTCTGTTGCTGCTGAGGACGTGCAACAGCAACACTTTGGAAATTCCACTCTCCAGGCTAAGCATGTATTTACATCAAATAAACGTTTCTGTATAATATCACACAAGAACCAAGCAGTGAGAACATCTCAGCCTGAAACCGAGTATTTCAATACTTACATTTTGGTGTCTCTTTAACAGCAGAAAAAATATGGTACCAGATATAAAATTCCTGCTTTTCTTTGTAAAGAGTAGTGGATGTGGGCTCCCGCATCAGTGTTTTCTGGAAGCTCACACCATTATCTCTACAGCTCCAGTAAAAGCCCCAAAGTGACATGAATCCTCTGGAAACCGTTCTACATTTCTAAAGCTGAAACCGTGATGCCTGTGTTTCACTGCAAGCAGGAACCGCACATGCCTTTGGCTTTCACTGCCGCTGGATGTCAGAGCATCCAAACCTGACCGCCCGGGCCATTTCAGAAGGAAAGCTGGAAAAGGTTTATCTGTCCGGTTTGATGCGCTGAAAAGTTTGTCTTCCGGGGGTGGGGGAGAATTAATTAAAAGCTCACCCTCCGGCTAACTTGAACGCGACTGTCCCCGAGAACGACACCGAGCAGCCCCCGCACCACCAGCGCCCGGACTGCCGCTCCAGCCCCGCACCGGGGCCGGCGGGGAGCCCCGCCCCGCCCCGCCCCGCCCCGGGAGGAGACCCCCGCCCGCCGCCCCGCCAGAAAGAGCCGCGGTGCCGTCCTTACCCGCCGGGCTGGGCCGCCCCGGCGGTGCTGGGCCGGGTCCGGCCGGGCATGGGGGCGGCGGGCGGGCCCTCGGTGCGGCCCCGCCAGCGGAGAGCGGCTCGGCGGGGCTCGGCGGGGCTCGGCCGGGCGGGACGGGCCGCGCCGCCCGCTGCCATCCGCGGCTGCGCGCAGGGCCCGCCCCGGCCCGCCCGGGAGGCCGGCGGCTGCGGGGGCCGGCGGGGGCGACGCCTGCGGAGCCCCACCTCGAGGTGCTTCGCCCCCCTTCAGCGCCCACAGGCGCTGCTGAGCGTCTCAGCCGGTCCCTCCTGTGCGGTGAAGCCCCCGGGGTGGAGCCCGCAACGGGCTGGCGGCTGAGAGGGTCCTTTTGGGCACAGCTCCTTCCCGCAGACTTCGGCGGGGCTCTGGCCGCAGCCTCGCCGTGCGAGGGTGCAGGTCCTGCGGCGGCGCAGCCTTGTCCCGCTGGCAGCTTGCTCTCACGGGGAACGGCTCCGCTGCATCTCCGGATCTCCGGATCACCGATCACCTCGCCCCTGGTCCCAGCCGCTTGGCGCTTCCCGGGCGAAGGTTGTCTGGGCCCGCGTGGGCCTGTCGCTCCCGCACAGAGCGCGTGGTCTCTGTCAGGCAAAGCCGTGCGTTCCCGGGGTCAGGATGAAGTTCTGCCACGGTGACAAACATGGTAACCTTCGGCAGAGCCCCCGAATCCACCCCTGCCCCCTTTCCTGGCATCGGTTATTGCCTTGGCAAATGCGCTGCCCCTTCGCTTTGGCTCGGCCCTGTCCTATTAAAATACCCTTGTGCTGCATCCGCACCATCCCCAACACCTGACGTGAGCTCTTTTCCTTCCAGACACTGGGAAGGATCCTTTTTCTTCGTGTTTCATGGAGCATATGCGCCCCTGTCCCCTCCCAGGGCTGGGCCGCTCTGCCAGCATCACCCGTGTTTGCTTCCAAGCAGGGTCTCCCCGCCTCTCGCAGCCACTCTCCTCAGCTTTCCCCTTGGCTCCTGGTTCCCTTTGTTTCTCTCACGCAGCATTTTCTGTGGAGAGCTGGTTCCGATATTTTATGTTAAACCTTTTCTTGCTCCTCAGCTTTGTCTGCCCACACAGGACTCCCTATTCTCTCACCAGCCCTTTGGGTTATATATTTTTGCTGCTAAATTACTCTGTTAGTCTACAAATCTTTGCATACAGTACAGCTCTGAGTAATACTGTGGCGATGTATAAATAGCAAAGCGACTGTGTTTGCTGAACACCTTGTCCTCGAGCTTCCTGACTCACCTGGGGACGCTCAGCTGGGGGCGAGGGAACGGCCCCCTCCTGTCACTACCGGTGTGTTCCCAGCCCTGTGATACACCAGTGAGTTTGGTGGGTGGGATCAGAAACCCTTCTGGAAGCCCCAGATCAATCCTGGCCACATTCCTGCTCCTGCCTACAGCCCTCTGGCAAAAATACAGCGCAACTGACTTCCAGCCCTCCATTTGTTTCTGTGTTTGATGCGTACTGCTGGTTATTCCCGGCCTTGCTCTGGGATCCCAGGCCTTGGTGTCCAGAGCAAAGGCAGCATGGGGAGGAGTGGGACTGGAACAACGCCCTGCGACCTGCCAACAGAAGGATTTGGGTGTGCAGAAATACCTGGGGCGGGGGGGGGGGGAGGGGGGGAAGTGAGACACCGATCAGGGATCGGGAAAAGAAGGAGATGGATATTCTGCCTGTGTGGAGAACAGGCTGCGGCTGCAGCCCTGTCAGACCCACGGAGCCCTGTCAGACCCACTGGAGCCCTGTCAGAGCCACCGGAGCCCTGCCAGAAGCCCTCAGAGCCTCATCAGGCCCAGAGCCCTGTCAGAACCCCCAGAGCCTTGTCAGCCCCACGGAGGCCTGTCAGGCCTAGAACCGGAGGCCCCCGGGGCCCTGTCGCGGAGCCCCGGGACCACCGGGCCAGGCCGCCCGCGCCCGCCCCGGGCGGCGCCATCAAGCCGCAGTGACACCGCCGGCGGCCCGCCCCGCGCCGTTCCCATGGCGACGCCCCGCCCGCCCCCGCCGCTCTGCCACCGTCATTGGCCGAGGCCTAGCACCTATAGCCGCGAGGGGCAGGCCGGGCCCCTCCTTTCCCCGCCAGCCATTGGGTGCGCGGCCTCCGCAGAGCGCGGGGATTGGCTGCGGGCCGGGGCGGTGCGGGGCGGGCGCAGGCGCCGTGCTGTTATTGTTCCGTTGAGCCGCCCGGCGGGTGCCTTGCGCCCGGTGCTGCTCGCTGCCCGCGCGCCGCCGCCATGCCGGTGAGCCCCGCCGCCATCCCGGGTCTGCGGCCGCCGCGGGGAGGGGGCGCGGCGTGACCGGCACTGGTGCCGCCCGGTTCCCGCATTCCTCGGCCCGTCGCTGACAGGAGCCGCGGCGCCCGGCGGGGGGAGGGGGGCGGGGGTCGGAGGCCCTGCGGCCTCTGCTCCCGTCTCGGCGTGGGAGCCGCCTGCGCCGTGGGATGGGAAATCGCGGGCGGCGTGTGCCGTCCTGTCAGGCGGAGCGGGGCCGGTGGGGTGAGGGGCTGCGGGTGGGGCGAGTCCCCGGGCAGAGGCAGCGGCGGCCCCTTGGCAGCGAGGGGTCTCGCCTCTGCTCCCGGGCCTCCCCGTGATGCTGCCCAGGCAAACGGCCCTGCCCGGGGAAGTGCCAGGTAGGAGGAACCTGGGGCTCTGCTCGGGGCTGAGGTCTGGCTGGGGCAGCGTTTTGGGCTCCCTGCTTTGCTCTGGGAGGCTGCGGATGACAGTGCAAGGAGAGGTAGCATGTGGCTCATCGTGACTCACTGATTCTGTAGCTGATTTCAGAAACTCTTGCACCTACAGTGGTAGAATAAGACTGGAAGATCCCTTCTCCACCAACATGAGACTAATCAGCTCTCTGCTTTCACCAGAGCAACACAAGCTGTTTCTGTCCTCTGCTGAGGCCTGAGAGGAATCTAGGCAGATGGCAGCTGGTGGGAGAGGCACTTGGAAACAGGGTTTGTTTCTTGTTGACATCCAAGACAGCTGCTTTAGAAGTAGTTAAATGCTCAGCTACAGTGCCTATCACCAAGGGTAGTGTCTTAGACTTTACTAGATCAAATAGGGTTTAGATTTATTTAATCAGGAGAAGCATATGACATCAGATGAATCAATGGTGCTTCAAAATTTGTATTTGTAACTACTTTGTGAAATAAAAGGTTTGTGAGGTTTTATAATACAGCATATGGATTTTCTAAATTATTAAAATTCAGCAAGTATGCTGAAGCTTGTAATTTAAATTAATTCCCTTCAGCTAGTGCTCACTGGTATCTGCTTATGTCGTCTGTAAGGGTTGAGATTTGCGTGCTCCAGGGAGGGAGCACGGTCAGTGTTAATGTAAAAGAATGGCATGACTGCACCTACTTCCAGCAAACTGCTTGCAGATTGTTTGTAAGCATGAAGTTGTTTCTTGAAGAAATTCATAGATGATATTGAATGTGAAATTCTCAAGTTTTACCAATTAATCAGTTTCCATGTTAGCAAACAGAAGAAGATGCATTGACTGAATAAGCGTACATTATTCTCTCAGCTTTAGTTATAAACCAGTTCTGGTTTTAAGTCCCCAAGTTTGTGATCCTATGGAGATGTATGCATCTACTTGAGTTGATTCCACAGCGTTTGTGCTTAAACACACAGGTATGTTAACAGTAGTGTTACAGCTTCTGTATTTTTTTTTCTTTTTTAATAATTATAGATCAACAAGCCTGAGAAGCCGGACAAGCCGGAGAGCTGTGATAATGTCAAGGTTGTTGTTCGATGCCGGCCTCTTAATGAACGAGAGAAAGCTACAGGCTACAAAATGGCAGTCAACGTAGATGAAATGAGAGGAACGATAACTGTTCATAAAACAGACTCATCCAACGAGCCTCCCAAGACATTTACGTTTGACACTGTGTTTGGACCAGAGAGTAAGCAGTTGGATGTCTATAATTTAACTGCAAGACCTATTATTGACTCTGTCCTAGAAGGATACAATGGTAAGTCCCTTGTTGTTTTAGGTCAAGGAACCCATCTCCTGTTCTTTGTGTTGTTAGAGTTCCTGCTGATCTTATTTAAGAGAGTTTCACCTTCTGAGGGCTATAGCCCTGTATTGTTTCTGTTGCGGCCTCTAACTTAAAGTAGCCTGAAGGTACTTGCTGTTCTGAGTACTCCGTGGTTGTACCTATTATGATCATTAACAGTGGGAGATCAGTGATGAACAAGACTCAGCCGAGGTCAGTTATAGCTGTATGTTTTTATTCTGTATCTTCTGATTGCAAAAGATATACACTTTATCTCATTATCAGAATTCTCAGCGGCTCTTCATTATACAATTTCAGTAACCAGGCAGCTGCCACGGTCCTGCAGTAACTAGGTATGCATACCAGGCTTGTGCCTATAACTGCTGAATTTTCTCCTCTAAACTTTGCTGTTTTAAACTAAGATGACTAGTTAAACACATCTGCCCTACCCCACAGATAGTCTGTTGCTTCCTACAGCTGGGAAGAGTATGACCGTGATTTGTGTGTGTGTCTGTTATGCATGTAAATGTATTATGTAAAGGAAAGCAGATGCTAGTAAGGAAGCAAATTACTGCTTTCCATAACAGTATGCTATAAACAACAACAGATTACAAAGTTCTTAAAGGTTTGTAAAATGCCTAATAAGCGCTTGTAATAACACACCCAGGTTTCAGCTGATTAAAATTCGGCTTTTCTGAACTGTAACATCAGTGGCTTGACAATCAAAACTTGAGTTTTCAGCAGTGCTAGGCTAAACGTAAGAACCAGTATATTTCTAGAGTACCAGAGTCTGGAATCTCAGTAAAGTTTCTGGATGTCTTCTTGTGCAGGCTGATTACCTAATCCAAATTGTAGCTGCTTCTGCAGGTTCAGAACTGGGCTTGTGCTTTGGCCTGTGTTGTAGAAGCCTCACACTGTTTCTGCTGTGGTGTAGAGCACTAGCAATATTTGGTTTTGCAGTTGGTATGTAATGATCTTCCTCTAATTGACCATGTTATTAATTGGGCTTGGCTTAATTAGTTGTGTGTGAGACCGAAGTGTACTAGCGCTCCATCCTTTAATCACTCTGCACAGTTAAAACAAGCTGACTTATTCTTAGATATCTTGCAGGCTGGATAAAAAGCAGTGGCTCAGTGCTTCTTGCTGTGGTTGTCCAGCATTTCTGTTGCTCCTAGCCTTGTACGGTATCTACTGGAGTGGGTGGAAAATTTCAGTGCCATAAAAATAGAGGTGTTTAGTGCCATCACGCTAAGAAGGGATGAAGTAAAATTGCAGTTAGCAACTTCTTAGAGTTTGTTCATGTATCTTCTTATCCTTCAGGTACTATTTTTGCATATGGGCAGACTGGAACAGGCAAAACTTTCACCATGGAAGGGGTCCGAGCAGTTCCTGAGCTTAGAGGCATCATTCCCAATTCCTTTGCCCATATATTTGGTCACATTGCCAAGGCAGAGGGGGATACAAGGTAAACAGCTTTTCTTCACTGCTTCCGTCTTTTGTGTGTCCGTCTGTGGTAGGAGCCTGATCTTGATAGTGACAACTGAATTGGTATCTCTGGCCCTAGCTGAAAGACTCCTACTTAGGCAGTTCTTAATGGGGTAGCACGATTGTATTGGTATTTCACTGCATTTTCTTGGCGCTCTGTGATTGTGTTTGTTGGACTTCAACAAATGTCTCGCATGTCTCACTAAGAAAACTACCTAACTGTTTGTCTTCAGGTTTTTAGTTCGTGTGTCTTACCTGGAAATTTACAATGAAGAAGTGCGGGACCTGCTAGGAAAAGACCAGACACAGAGATTAGAGGTGAGCCTGCTGTTCTGAATGTGATGTTTGTTTTGAATCAGTGAGCAATATTGTATTTTAAAGACCAGAGAGGCACTTGAAGGGAAGTGGGAGGTTGGGCTCCTCAGCGCATGTACTATTTTCTTTAAAATACAGTAGCTGGATATCACTACCGACTTCTCTAATCATCTTCTACTTGGTCAGTTGCATAGTGAGAAACTGGCTCTTCCATCTGAGTCAGTTTTGTGGCTGCAGTTCTACCCCAAAGGCCCATCATCAGTCTTTCTAGGAATTGGAGACTGAGATTTGCAGTCTAGTGACTACTTCCACTTGGGGAAACCAGCGGAATATTGTCCTGCAGGAGTCTTTATTCCTTACCTGCTCTGGTTCCGAATGTTGGAGTGTTTTATGTGCAAACCAGAACCTGGAGGAGTAAATCACTGTACTATTACAGTACCGTTGAAACTTGCTATTCTGGAATCTCCTAAGGATGCTCAGTCTAAGCTGTTTCTCTCTTAGGTTAAAGAGAGACCTGATGTGGGAGTTTATATCAAAGACCTTTCAGCCTATGTTGTAAACAATGCAGATGATATGGACAGAATCATGACTCTGGGCCACAAGAACCGTACGTAGCCTTGCTGTGGGCGGGTTTATAGCTCAGACAGAATGAAGGTCTGGTTATGAGACCACAGTAGGAGATCCTAGTCCTAGTGCTGGAAAGATTGTTCAGCTGAGCAGCTGAACAAAAAAGGGGTGTCTCCTCCCAACCCCCTTTTGTGCAGGGGCAGGTGAAGAAGGCTGTGCCTCCCACGTCGGCCAGCACCAGTGGGGGAAACAGCAAAGGGGAGGATGCAATGAGGGCAGTCAGCGTTGTCAGAACTACTAGCGTATGTCTTGATTCTTTTTGCTCTTCAGTTCTGATCAGGATGAACAACAACTAGCCCTGTGCTGTGAGTGGGAGGTGGTTTATATTTTCTGGAAGACTTCTTAGTTAAGCTCAGATCCTTTTATGACCTGAAGTTCTGACTACTGTTGCTCTTGGCATGGATTGCTATCTTCTTATTTGTCAAAGTACAGCTGTTCTTGGGGATCAGCTGTGAATGCCTTAGGCTACTGATCTTTGTAGCCTTAAAGAAACAGATGAGAACTACTGCTACTCTTGGGATGGGAGTCTGAGGTTGCCTTAGAGCTACAGCAGGCTGTAATGCTTGCGCTACTCCATATTGGAGATGTGCTGCAACTTCAGTACCCAAGAATATGGTTCGCTGTCAAGTCTGAGCATCCCTCTTCCATCTTCTGAAAAACAAGGTTGGGTAAAGAGGCAGGGATAAGTCTCTCTTGAGAGCAGGAAGAGTGTTACAGGAGCATGTGATTCCTTCTGAAGACGACATTGCTTTTTCTCTCTATTAAAAGGTTCTGTTGGTGCCACAAATATGAATGAGCACAGCTCTCGTTCACACGCCATCTTCACTATCACTATTGAGTGCAGTGAGAAGGGGGTTGATGGAAACATGCACGTGCGCATGGGCAAACTGCATCTCGTCGATCTTGCTGTAAGTAGGACCAGCTGGGTCTGCCGTAACGCATGGTGGGCACCGCTGCTCATGTATGCACTGTTGAAGGCACAGCAAAGGGCATGTCCCCTGTTTCACAGCTAAAGCCCAGACTTCTGTTTGACATTTGACTTCTGTGAAGTATTCACTTGGGGCCTTAAATCAGAGATGTACCAGGAAGAGCCTTTAGTGTAGCTAGAGCCTGTCCCAGTAAAAGGGCTCTCTTGCTTCTATAAATTAATCATTAAATGGATAAACTACATTGGAAAGAGCTCTCTGGACAACAGAACTGGGTCTTTGCAAGAGTGTTTTTTTTTTTTTAGAGGGTTGTGACCATGCAGTGCATCACTTACAGGTTTCCTCCCTCTGTCACTCACTTTGAACCAATGTAATTGTGCTGGTAAAATGTCTTTAGCCCAAACTTTAGTGGTGTATCTTTCCTTGAAGAAGATGAAGGAAAAGGGAGGCTAAAGGCATTTAGTGTTGGCATGTTAACTTTATTTACATGATGTATGTTCAGGTTGCTCTGTGAAACTTTAAAATAATTGCAGTGTTGCTTTTATCCCTTGATAAGCTGATAGGAAAGGCTGGAGATGGTGCTTAGCAGCTCCAGCTGAGGCATCTTGTAACTGCTGACTTGCTTCTCATGAAATTTTTGTTCATGGGGACAAAAATCTCTATTTTTCCTAGCTGTATTACTTTGAGCAATCCAGAATTTGCTGGCATTGAAAGCTCCAGTTAGGATCTGTTTGACTTGTCTCTTTAGCAATGTCTGAGGTACTTAGCCAGATTCCCTAATAACAGATGAGGTGGTTAGTGACATGGCTGTTAGCAAGACTTCAGATGTAGTTGGTCCTATTTGGAGGAAGGAGATGTATTAGAGGATCTGTTGTAACTCCTGCTTCTGCTTCCTGTTTCATTTCCAGGGTTCTGAAAGACAGGCGA
This sequence comes from Platalea leucorodia, assembly GCF_965183815.1. Lineage (NCBI taxonomy): Eukaryota > Metazoa > Chordata > Aves > Pelecaniformes > Threskiornithidae > Platalea > Platalea leucorodia. The sequence continues at coordinate 15,979,598 of NC_138833.1, read as the reverse complement.
AAACTGGAGCCACGGGGCAGCGACTGAAGGAAGCCACTAAGATCAACCTCTCTCTTTCCACACTGGGGAATGTTATCTCTGCACTGGTGGATGGCAAGAGCACCCATGTGCCCTACCGTAACTCCAAACTTACACGGCTCCTTCAGGATTCTCTGGGGGGCAACTCCAAAACCATGATGGTAAGCTGAGATGTGCCCTTTCCAGTGCCAGCAATCGAGCTGCATTTTTACGAAGATAGCAAGTGACTTTGCCATGAGAACAGCCTGGCATTTACCTCTTTATTTCAGAGCTGTTTCAGGGCTTAGAGAACATCTTATGTGCATCTTTTTCTATCTTTTCTTTTTGCCTCTGTACAGATGAGGTTCTAAACATAGTGCAAATGTACGCATGTGCATGAGATCAAATAGAAGCTGTGCTTGGGTAGTCAAAAGCAGCTTTGGTGTAGAAGCACCAGGAAAGGCTGGGAAAGAGTAGTGGTGCGAGATTGGCAGAGCTGGGGATGGGTCCCTGTGAAATTACTTGTTCTGGGCTCTGACACTTAGTAACTCAGTCTTTGTGTGTCACAGTGTGCAAACATTGGTCCAGCAGACTACAACTACGATGAGACTATCAGCACTCTCAGGTATGCAAACCGAGCCAAGAACATAAAGAACAAGGCCAGGATTAATGAAGATCCTAAGGATGCTTTGCTCCGCCAGTTTCAAAAAGAAATTGAAGAGCTTAAGAAAAAACTGGAAGAAGGTGAGATTCCCCTTCCTCTTAGTGCTTCTGTCTGTTCACACTCAAACAGAATGAGCGTTGGTATATTCTCTGCTATTTGAAGATGTCACACGAGTTTAGCAGCTGGTCAGTGTCCTGGTTTTGTTTGCCCTGCTGGGTTTCAGGAGAGGTGTTGCAAGGGCAGCAGGGTGCTGGCAGGGGCCGAGCTTTGCCCACTAGGTGGCACTTGGCACTAGGATAAGTGATGGCTTCTGGGCTGTGCTAGCTGTGCCCAGGCGCAGGAGGGCTCTGGGCACGGCTGGACACGGTGTAGGGAATTAAAATGTACCATAACAAAAGATCGAATGTTTTCCCTGTGTGAGGAGGAGGGATGCATTTTTCGTGAGAAAAATGAAGCAAATTTGTGGAACTGGGGCTGACTTTCAAACAATGCGTAGAGAAACAAGAAGCTTCTTTAAGCCCTGTAACTTCATGGCCTTGTGACACTATTAGTCCATCAACATTGAAGGACCCTGCCAGAGGGATGCTTACTAAACAGTAACCTTGGCACAACATCTCTCTCCAGAGAGATGCTAACAGCACAGAACAGCTGTAGCAGTAACCCCAACGTGGCTTGCTGTTTGGAGTCTGCCCCATTCTGGAGAAGCAGGAAATGGTCACTAATGCTTTCTTCAAGGGTCGGGAGCTGGGTGGAGCTGTTTCATCCCTGCTGGGCTGAGGGTGGCTTCTTAAATTTTAGACTCTAAGCTACAGAACAAACAGCCTTATGTTTGCTAACATCACTGGGAGGCCAGGATGTTAAATGTTGGATTCTATTCAGTTTGGTTTCCAAATTCAGCCTGAAACATCTGAGCATTGTGTCTGCAATGGCAACAATGATAAACACCTGTGAAACTGGCCATTTTCTCAATTAACAGCCATCCAGCTTCATGTATACAGGTGTCTGATTAAGTGGCAAGTCTGTGTGAACTTTGTTCATATGACTGTTTTCTCCTCCATCTGAAATGGAAGAGAAGGTATGGGGAGATCCTGCTAGGAAAACTTTTTGTAGCTTAATGCTTCAGCAGTGCAAGGGTGCTTTATTTCCCTGAAAAGCACCCACTTGAGCTTTAACATAGGCACACTGACTTCACAGCATTGAATTGCTTATCTTAGTTTTCCTTAAGTTTCCTGAGCCATGGCAAGCTTGTCTGCTCAACAGTTAATGACTTCTGTAGGTGCTCATAAGCTGATGTCAGACACTGCTGGGTTTGGACAAATGCTGCTGTCACAGTAACAAGCTGATACGAGGTCAAGGAAAGCGCATCAAAAAGCACACTCTTCTGTTCTAGGGGAAGAGATATCTGGTTCTGAGACCAGTGATTCTGAAGAGGAGGATGAAGATGACGATGGGGAGATTGGAGAGGATGGGGAGAAGAGGAAGAAACGGCGGGGTAAGGCAGTAGAGACTCTTGTCAGTGCCATCAGTCTCCTCTTAACCAGCAGCTGGTGTTAGAAACTGTAGCCAGAGCCAGGCGGGGAAAAGTGGAGTTGTAGAGCTGCCCTACTGCCGCTGCAATTATCATGCCTCTCTTAGAAACGAAGCTATTTGGTGCCGTCTCTGTAGATGGACAGCTCTGAACCTGTGTAGTATCTGCTTCCACTTGGGTAGTTGTGCTTGTGGTAACATCCTCTTTTGTGGTGGCTCCCTGGTTGCCGCAAGGTGGCTGTGTATGGCTTGTGACTGGTGTTGTGGAACTTCCCCTGCTCACAGAGGTGGGAGGAAGAAGACACCAAAGATCAATGGTAGACAGATGCAGGTTTTTATAACCATGGGAATGGTTGGAGGGGAATTTTGGCTGTGGTTTAGGCAAAGGATTCATCTGTCTTATGGATGTTCAGTAACTGACTCTTCTGGTGTCCTATTTTATGTTGATAGAGGAAAAACTTGGCCTTTGGGTGTCTTTGTGCAACCTGAAATGCTGAATGGGAGCTGCACATCCCTTGTTTGGGAGCACTCTGGAAATCCCATGGTGAAGTTTCCTTTGTCATACACCAGCATTAAGCTACTGTGTAACATCTAAACCCCAAGGGATGTTGCTGAACCTAGAACTGCAGGTCACTGTGTACTATGGGATGCTGTGGCTTCCAGGGAGCTTGCTAGGCCCCTAGAACCTCTCTGATGTTTTCTTCATGGGGAGTAGAGAAGTCAAGCCCAGTGTTGCACCTCAACTTCCAGCTTCTCTAGTAAACTAATTTTGACATTGAAACTGCCTTCCTGTCCTGAAGCACTCACATCTGTTTAAAAAATTTCTGTTAAAGCATTCCTGCTTTAGATGCACTCTCTTCATTTTGGTATCTGTCCATGTAGGGTTGTAAATGACCTTTGTCATGCTTTTGGTGATAGTTGTAACAACTTCCTTTTTCACCTCTTGGTGATTTCTTGAAGCAAAAAGATTGACCGCTGTCTCCGTCAAGAACAAAGTCCTGCCCAAATCTCCTCCCAGGAGGAGACCACCTTCAAAATACTGCTTGAAAGGAGTAGAGAGCAAATAACTGTCTTGCTCAACTTCCAAACAAGCTACTCCAGTTAAGTTCCCTAAGTAAGGGTGCTGCTCAGCAGGAGTACGCACAGTAACTGTCCCTGTGTAAGCTGATTCTGCTTTCCAGAGGAAAAGTGCATATTGCGATGTACATAAGACTGGAAAGGACTCCCTGGTCACTGAATCCTCTGCTACTGCAGATATCCACAGCCTTCTCCACTATGATCTGGTTTTCTGTGCTGTTGTTGCTTGAAATGGAAGCTGCCTTGGCATGTTGTTATAAGCTGTAGGCTGGTTAAGATGGGTTTTACTGAAGTGTCTTTCTGAGCATGCTATTTTGTGCTGGGAGATGGTGGCTTTGCAAGCTGAGTTTGGGAGGGATCCTAGCAAATGCTTCCTAATGGGAACTTGTGCCTTTTTGAAGTAGGTTGCTGGCCCTTCTGGGTTTCTTTCCTTTAGAACTAACTTCCCATCTGCATGTTTCTTCCTCTCTGGGTTTTTCTGTGGGACGCATTTCTGTTTTCCAGGCAGTAGCAGCAGCAGTAGTTCAGACTCCACATGCTCTGTCATAGAGAAACCTCTGGATAAGTCCTTCACTAGTGAGTGGGAGCTCTTAAGTCCTTTAAGCTTTGGCCTTTCCATAATCTGCACACTCCATTTTGCAATGCTGCACTCTTCCCCGCTATGTCCGTTGGAAAGATAAACCTGAACTTTTAACTCTGCTAAAGCATGCTTTTCCTTTGCTGCTTCCATGCTTGAAACAGTTGTTCAATGTGCACATTGTTAGCCAGGTATGTGAGAGAATAGGGAGCAATTCAGTATGCTGCTTGAGCAAAATTTAAAGACAACTGAGAAATAATAGGTTAAAAAAAAAAAACAGTTTGCGACTCCTGTGTTAAATGCTTCCCCTAAAATATCAGGAAAGAGCCTGAGCTAACTTTTTATGGGAGTTGCTACAATATGAGTTCATAAAAAGGACAGCTAGACAGGTAAAATGGCTTGTACTATGTTATATTAGACTCTGCCTTCTCAAAATTAGTTTTGGAGAAAATGAATGGCGCAGTCAATCAAACAACACAAGGTTTATACTTGCAAAGAAAACATGGTAATGCTTGGTTGATTGTCTTTATTTTGGCAGATACTTAAAAAAAAATCCTTGGTGGTTGGGGTTTAACTGCCCCATGATGTTAAGTTCTTCATCACTGTGGGACTTAGTTCAGAGGAACAAGGGATCTAGATTTTGGTCTAGCAGTGAGGAAAGTCTGGTCCGCTCCTGGTCAGAGAGGGCTCTGTGCCTTTAAAAACCCTACAGTCAATTAGTGATAACTGAAGAAATAAACTGCATCTCAGGACTTAGCTTGTGGGGACTTCACCCACTGTTGTGGTTATCCTGTATAGATATCCAGTCCGCCTCTCCCTGTGTGGAGAGTAGTTCAATCACATTTATACTAGTTACGTTAGTGGAAAGCATCAGCTCAGAGAAAGTGTGGTAGCAGATTAAGAAGGATCACAACCGAAGGGAGACCTTTGGTGGGTCATGTGATGGTAGGCTTGGAACCTGCTTGCTTCAAACTTGCTCTTTCAAAGCTTGCTCGAAACCAGAGTATTGTATTTGGATGAGGACAGTTAATAGCAAACTGCTGATGTGGCAGTGGGTGGATGAGTCCATCTCTGCAAGTTTGGAGACAGCTCTTGTGGAAGTTGCACGGGGCTTTTGGTGATCAGGATAAGTGTGACTATATGTGGTTTGGCATATTAACTGTCCTCAAGTGTGACCCTTTTGCATGTGGTGTCTTTTGTTATCCCTTTCCTGTCCTGCCTTTTTTGCTGTACTTGCTTGAATGACCAAAACTGGCTATATACCTCTATGGAAGCATCAGTTACTGCAAATTAACCTACTAATACCCTGTGTAATTAAATGGAGAAATCTTGTGCTGAGACTCCCTATGTGCAACTGTCATGTATCTCGCAAAGAATTGGCTTGGAAACTTGGTTAAAACTTATATTAGCATACAGAAGACTCATTCTTTTACAGGTAATATAACAGAATTGGCTATCTTGGGCGGGGGGGGAGCATTAAGTCTCTTATTGAAGAAGAAATCGACCCTCTTTAATTGTTTCTTAGGGCATGATCTTTGCGGCAGGCTCATAATGTTACATTTAGATTCTGCATTGCATTGAATGGGCAGAAGAATGCAAGAGTGAGCTGAAGATTATCCTGGATATGCAAAGCACTCTGAAGTACAGAAACTTTCTCTGCTTTAGCATAAAATCATGATGCATTAATGTTTGCTCTAATGGAGATTTTTAGTGATGATTATCCTGTGGTTTGTACTCTGGAAACATGCATATAAAATTAATGCTTGTTCTGATGCTGATGATCTTAGTCCAAAATGATCAAAACAATAATATATTTTCTTTCCTCCTCTTTTTTATGCATATGCTGCCTCTATGTGATTTGCTTTCTACTTCCTCTTAATGCAAGATCAAGCAGGTTGGTGTAATTGATTTCCATCTCCTTATAATACAATTGCAGAGCTTGTGAAAGGGTCTTACAACTTGGTTTAGTTCACCTTTTTCTCCTAACTGAGAATATATAGGAATGTGTACTAACAGTAAGAAGCCTTTATCTGGATTATCTCTTTATATGATGATCTCTGTATAGCACACTCAGAAAGCTTCTTATTCAGACTAATTAGTGAGAGACTTTTTTACCACAGATCCAGAAATAAGTGCGTATTATCTGATTCCTAAGTTTAGCAGATGGAAACTAAGATGTTGTTTGCTGCAGTGCTGAAGTCCTTACCTTGCCACAAAACTAATTATATTCTCTTGGGTGCATGAACAAACGTGCATACAGATATGTACATATGTGCATGCGTGTTTACAAATACACTGCATTTTGTCTGCTAGAGGTCATATGTGTATATAAATAAAGCTGAATGCTGTGAAGGCTGGAGGGAAGGGAAGCCTTTTATTGAACAACAGCTTTCTTCTGCATGTTCTGCTGCGCCAGGGGAAGTATAGGTTGGATATTAGGAAAAACTGAAAGGGTGGTCAAGCATTGGGACAGGCTGCCCAGGGCAGTGGTTGAGTCTCCATCCCTGGAGGTATTTAAAGGACGGATAGACGTGGTGCTCAGGGACATGGTTTAGTGGTGGACTTGGCAGTGATAGGTTAACGGTTGGACTCGATGATATCAAGGGTCTTTTCTAACCTTAATGATTTTGTGATTCTATGATTCTGACCACATGCATTATGTCACTGTGAAAAGCAGTCCCTTGGCAGTCAGTGACTTCTGTTAGCTTCTAGGCATGTGGATTCCAGGGGGTGGGTTTTTTTCGTGTCCGGAGAAGAGCAAAACAAGAAAATGAAGGATTCGCTTGTAGTAAATAAAGGGAGGTTTAGGACTTGTGGAAGACTTGTGGATTTGAGGAAATGCACATAGGCTGGGCTCTCTCACTCCAAATAACCCCCAAGGATCTGTGTTCACCTGCCTTAGGCACCCTTGGGATTACAGTAAAAGTTGACTCAAGACTTGTGGAGTGACTTCCCAGAGCAGCAGCCTCACACTTTGTTTCAAAATCACAGGTGTTTGGGACCAACCCTTCAGGCCGATGGGTTCAATGAGTTGCTCTAGCCACTTCCTTTGTAACCCTCTGTGAAATGTATCTGGTTTGCTGTAGTAGTAGTTATGCTGTAAAGACACAGTTGATAAGTCAGAGCAAGCCTCAGTACTTTCAAATCTGTGGGTGGTCACTGTTACATAGATCTAATACCATCAAAAAGTTTCTTTAATTGCCTGTTTTTCATAGGGCTGTAATGAATTTCTCTAGTCTCTGTGTTTTCATAGTAGGGTGTTCTTAAAATATCTATGTGCTCACTTTGCAGTGGGTAAGCCTGTAAGGAAGACAATGAAGGAGGGGTGTGGTGGGGATGCTAATCTGAAATTTAAGGATGTAACTCTTGGCAGCGTAGCTCCTGTAGCTGTAGGTCAAGGCAGTGCTTTCCTTCATTTGGCCTAATCTACATAGTTAGAACATCTGAGTTTCCAGCTCAGCCTTCTCTTTAGGCAGTGTTCCTTCTCCAAGTGTTCTTTGTATGTTTCCTATTTTTGGGACATTATGCTAGTGTTAGTTATATAGCATTCCTTCTCTGTAGGAACTAGTGACAACTAGTCAATGTTAAAATGGGATTTGAAAGAGTGAGTTGTGCCCAGCTTGGAGCTGACATCTAATTAAACTATTTTTTTTTAAATGCAAGTATTGAATCTGAACTTGAAAAAAATGCTGTGATACAGAGACTGTCTTGTTTTTCTGTGAACTAATTTGTTTTCCCTATATCTTCCAAAGGCAAAAAGAAAGTTTCCCCTGATAAGATGGTAGAGATGCAAGCAAAGATTGAAGAGGAAAGAAAAGCTCTTGAAACTAAGCTTGATATGGAAGAAGAAGAAAGAAATAAAGCCAGGGCTGAACTGGAGAAGAGAGAAAAAGACTTGCTTAAAGCTCAGTGAGTACCCTGCTCTGAGCAGTTTGTGTGGTCATGTGGGTTTCTGCTTCCTTAATCTACAACTCAGTTATGGATATCTGGAGATGTGTGGTGAGGTGCCTGCTAAACTTTGTATAAACTGAACATCAGCTCTTGCTATTATCAAAGTGAAAGAGGAGCTTACTCTTGCTTTCAGAGTTTAGAGCAGATGGAAAAGACAAACTTTATCCTTTTGTCACTTCTTTCTTCTCTTAACTTTATCTACCTGTGCAAGATAGCCTAGAAACATAAATGAATCCTCCAAACCCTGGAGACCTGTGAAGAGCAGCGGTAGTGCTGCACTGCTTGGTCAGTGGGCAATAGCTGTGTAGCAAGCCAGGTTTCCTGCAGCGCTCTGTCACGAGCATGTCATTTTGGGTGTAGGGGTTCTCCGCTCTGGAGCTGAAAAGCTGCTGAGATCGTGCTGGCCCATGCAAATAGGACAGTCCTACTGTCAGAGGCTGCTCCAACAGCAGCCAGCATTCCTGGTTTGCATCTCAGCTGCCCTGCCTTGATCTCTGTTCATTCGCTTCCATTTCTGCAGCTGCCTCTGGGCACTGCTGTGCTGGCAGGGCCCTGGGGGAGGGGGTGCCTCGGGTAGCCTGCTAATATCACTGCTGCCTCGCAGCCCCTCAGAGAGAGGACTTGCAGCAGGAGAGACTTCCCTGCTGACCTGGGTTTGCTTGTGAGAAAGCGATGGGAGCTGGAGCTCAAGGAACTCCCTGCAGTCACTTGCACTGCCTCACCCCCACTTAAACCCTTGGCAGCAAGACAAGTTTTTCCAGCCCTGTGAATGCTGTCTGGGCTGTAAAACTGAGCTGGACCTGCTGCCTTGCGAACACTGTAGGATAGGAAGTTTTTCACTTACCTGTCTCTCTAGACAAGAGCACCAGTCCCTGTTGGAGAAACTGTCTGCATTGGAGAAAAAGGTGATTGTGGGAGGAGTGGACTTGCTGGCAAAAGCAGAGGAGCAGGAGAAGCTTCTAGAAGAATCAAATATGGAACTGGAAGAACGAAGGAAGAGAGCAGAACAGCTTCGCAAGGAGCTTGAGGAGAAGGAGGTGGGGTTATATGCTGTAGCTGTCTGAAAACAGCAATGGCAGGACACACCATGTTGTGTGCCTTGGCATTGCTCATGCGGATGAAATGTGGCTCTACTCTGAAAGCACAGCAGAAGCTAACCACTTTGGAGGCCACGTGTTGGCAGTGTGATCACTGTGGGTCTGAGCCAGCCTGGCTAAGCCAGGTCTCTGTGCCCTTGGCAAATGCTTTGTTTTGTTCAAGTAGTTTCTCCTCTTGTTCATACTATTGCAGATAGTTTCTTTGACTATGTTAATGTGTGGATGTCTGTGCTAAATGTTGCATGCAGCAAGAACGCTTGGACATTGAGGAGAAGTACACCAGCCTCCAGGAAGAAGCACAGGGGAAAACCAAAAAGCTGAAGAAAGTTTGGACCATGCTCATGGCTGCAAAATCGGAGGTTAGTGCCTGAAGCCCTCAGCCTGTGATCCCATGAGGGACTATAGCTGGGAAGGGCAAGCCGTCAGCTTTGTAACACTGGAAGAAGTGCCATATGTTTAGAAATGTCTTTCTGTGCTGTCCGTTTGGCTCATGTAATTCAAAAAGATCTAATTAAGTCTGGTGTCAGAGCTTCACAGGGGCATGTTGTAGAGCTTTTTCCCAAGCCAGGCTGAGAGGGGGTACGTGTGAGACCCTGAGATATTGAGAACTTCAAGGAAAAACACTGGTTATTTCTGAAACAAAATAAAAGTTGTTTGCTGGCAGCCCAATCTCCTGCTTTGCAGCAGCCCAAATGCTGCTCTGCTATTAGCTGTCTGTCCTTTCTGCCTGGTGCCCTCATTGTCTCTTCCTCAGTCCCACTGGGTCAATGTGTCCTTTGGCTGGTATCTAGAGTTCTTGCTTCATGAAAAGTGCATTTTGTCTTTGGGATCAGAGATGTTCCTTGAAATCTTGCCAGGGATATAACTTGTCTGCACACTCTTCATCTGCTCTTAGCTGGTGCAGAGCTTGGGTTGGCAGAAGGCCAGTTTCGTTTTTATGAAACTGAGAACTTAATGCTATTTTCAGCTATCTCTGAGCTGGAACGTTTCAAAAGGTTTATTCTTCAGAGATAAATATTCTAGTACTTACAACCAGAGTTTCCTTTCGTTTCCCAAAAACCTCGTATAGGTTGAAGACTGTTCTTTTCTAGGCTGTTACCATGTCTTAAGCTAGCTCTGATGCCTCTCAAATGCCTGGTTTGTCTTCAGATGGCAGATCTGCAACAAGAGCATCAGAGAGAGATTGAAGGATTACTAGAGAATATTCGGCAGCTAAGCAGGGAGCTTCGTCTTCAGATGCTTATCATAGACAACTTCATTCCTCAGGACTACCAGGTAAAGACAAAGAACCTAAGCCCGTGATGTAGGATTGTGCTGTGCACACTGAGCCCTCTAGCTGTTCTTCTGTCCAACAAATGGAATGAGTTAGCTGCTTTTCTCTTCACGAGGTATTGACAGTGAACTGATTGACACTTGTCTGCTCAGTTGTAGCACGGGTGAGTTGGGGTGTATTGCTGTGAGCCTTTGTTTGCTGTGGCTCAGCTGAGAAGGTGCAACTTGGTTGCATTCATGTGTTTGTGCCATTATCTGGGTTGTTAGAACCAGGTGATGTTGAAGTAGGAAAAGGTGCTTTTGTCAAGTGACTCTGGTGGACTTCTGCTAGAAGTTCAGCTGGAAGAAGGTTGGAGTGAGTGGGTGCATTTGGCTCCAAAACCAGCACAATTATGTGAATAACAAATGCAGAATGGCTTTGTTGTATTTCTAAGGGGTTTTGATAACTTTGGCTACAATTCCATGGTTATGGAATCTCTTTTAGGAAAGCGGTGTATAATGTGGTGGGGATTGTAAGCAGAGGGATATACTAATCTCAGTTCTCTTGCAGCCTGTTTTCCTAATGGTTTAAAAAAAATAAAATCATATTCACCATGTATTTCAGTGGTGTATTCACTGTGTGCCCGTGCTCTGAGTCTATTCCAAACCTCCGTTTTCCGCTGTTCTTGAAGTTGTGCTTGCTAATGTCCAATATGAATACAAAATAGTAAGACTGAACTTGGAACTCTTCACTTCTTGTTTTTTTTGTGACCCCAATGTTCAGAAAATTAATGTTAAGCCTAAATATGATGCACACTGTTTATAGAAAATATAAAAGCTACTTCCCTTAATCTTTCATTTTTTCCATATTACAATGTGTGTTTATTGCCATCCTGATGGCACTGGCATAATGGGAAACCCATGCTTTAGTGGGAACTCAATGCATACAATTTAGGAGTGGTATTTTTCTCTTCTGCAGTCTTCGGAGTATAAGTAGGGGTTTTTGAACATGGTATGGCTGTCCTGATGAAAACAACTTGGAATGGTCAAGATTGTTCTTAAGCAGCTTGTCCAGGCCTTTAGCGATATATGTTCTGGAAAATACATCTTCAGTGTGGATTGTGCAAGTCTATAGCAATTACTGTTTTAATTTCTTTCTAGGAAATGATTGAAAACTACGTTCACTGGAACGAAGACATTGGAGAATGGCAGCTGGTAAGCTAGCAGACTGGCTCATGTACAAGCTAACATTAGCACGAGCTTCTGAGGAGTTGAATTGAGCCCACAAGTAAATTGATAAAGCTGTAGTCAGTTTTACTGTGGACAGTAGATGTTACTAACAGACCTTTTCTTTCTTTAAGAAATGTGTTGCATATACAGGAAACAATATGAGGAAACAGACGCCTGTCCTGGATAAAAAAGAAAAAGATGTGAGTGACTTTTTATAAGCATGTATTGAACTGCATAGGTCTAAGTTCTGCTGCCTGTGCCTACCACTGCATATTTATAGGGAAACTGTCCAATTTCAATTTTCTGTTCTTTTGAAAAGATGAGTCTTTCTAGTGTTACAAAAGCACCATTGATCAGTGTATAAAATGATTCTGATGTTTTTGTTTTGTGGGGGTTGTTTTTTTGGTTTTAGCCCTTTGAAGTGGACCTTTCCCATGTTTACTTAGCTTACACTGAAGAGAGCTTGAGGCAATCTCTGATGAAGCTGGAGAGGCCAAGGACTTCAAAAGGAAGATCCAGGCCCAAGACGGGTAGAAGGTGAAGAACTTTGGAGTATCTATATGTAATAGGGGTTTAACAAGGGGAAGGCTTAAGTTTGTGCATGCAAACTTACCATAAGTCTTCAAACATTTGCTTAATGAGAAGACAAAATGCTAGAATTTTGCACAGTATAAAGTTTACTGGTGCCAAGTGTGGCAGAACCAAGCTGAAATCTCTTTACTGCAGTAAAATCTTGCCCAGAAAGACTTGTCTGGGGATTTTTCTGATGCCCTTTTGCTGCATTCCCCTCTTCTGACTTCTTGCTTTATTTTACTGTGTTCCGTGGTTCAGTTTAACATCTGACATGTTGACAGTGCATATACTGTTATTACTGGAAACTAACGTGCTGTTGGGGGAGATTTCACCATGGGTTTTCTTGGTTATTTTTGGTTGGTTGGTTTTGACAAATGCTTGTGGAAGAGTAATGTTGTGTGGTTTTGACTTGAAATGTGGCTGGTCCCTGTCTTTCCTAGACAGCATAATGATGTGTGTATGGTGTTATTTCTCCCTTTCCTTTCTGCTCTCCAAACAGAAAACGTTCGGCAAAGCCAGGAGCCGTCATTGACTCTCTGCTGCAGTAGGTGTGACCTGCTCAGAATTGCCGTAAAAGTCAGTGAGTGTATAAGATTTGGCCAGAAAATGGAATTCAAGAGATGGCACAGTTTGACATGGCTATAAAATCCATGCCTTGCTGGATGGAGCTTTATTTTAAAAAAATGTATTTTTCCTTAGTTGCCCGTATATTGTATGTTATATTAACATAATATTAAACTGGTATATATGATGGTTGTGAAATTCCATGTGTTAAACGTGTTGTGCAGGGAAACTATTGTTGGCAATCCTTGTTGAAATGTATAGAAAATAAGGGTTCTAGATGTGTGTTTTAAGTGCTAGACATGTTAGCTCAAAACGGTTGATGAAATCCTAAAATTTAAGGCTGGTGAATCTGATTTATGCCCTGCTTTGCACATAACTGGCAGCTTTCACTATTGTCCTCTGTTGCACTGATCTGTGTTTGAATGTGGTTGCTGCAAACCTTTGAATTAAGAGCATCAAACCCTTTCATTTAAATATTCCTCACTGTGGCTATTACCCTGATCGTATTGTGTATCAAATACACAGTCCTTTTCCCTTCACTTGCTGTCTTGCTGTACAAAGAAAGTAGTTGGGTAGGGGAGACACGAACTACAAAAGTCTGAGACTTTTGGGGAGGGACCATGCTCTGTTTAAGTGCAACAGAAAACAAGTGTGTCTAAGTAGTGCTTTTATTTTTGTCTGTTTGCGTGTGATCTGCTGGCACTGTGGAGAGTGAGGCCTTTGATGCAAAGGCAAAAGAGAGCTTTGTTTTTTTTTTTTCCTTTCTTTTAAGGTTGTGTTGCAGCATTGCTTTGGCTGCTTTTTATGCTTCTGAGATGGAATTTTTTAAATGTATGTGAATTGTTTTGTAATCTGAACAGCAGAGATTATTTGAGGGGAATGCTATAATACTAGGACTTGGCTTCAGCCTTGGGACTGTGAGCATTATGGCTCCATTTTCTCATCCCTGGCTACAAGGGCCCTGCACCAGTGCTCTAAACTGAGGGGTAAATTTGACTCTCCTATATTAAAACAGGCATGAATTGCCCAGTTTTCCCAGAACAGTAATGTCCCCTGAAATAGCTGATGCTGTTTGTTCCTGTGTAGATTGTATCATCTCGGGGTTTCTGGCTATGCTCTGAGAGGGAAAAAAATTCCGGTCTCTGATGATAACCATTTATTTGTGGTGGCTGCTCTTTTTCTTTGATATTTATGCTGCTAATAGACACATATCACTTTAATACGTAGCTTTTGTGTCACAGAGAAAACGCATCTCTCTTGGATTGTGCACGCTTTATAACTCATGCTGGAGCACATCAGCTGCAGGCATCTTAATAGTTCCCGTGTCAAGGTGGCGGTAAATAGCTGTAACTTCCATATAATCTTAGTGTTGCCTAGAGATTTAAAAAGCTGTGATTACTAATAGGAGAAACTGAGTCCTTAAGCATGATAGAAAGAACAAGACGGCTCCTTAGGTGTCCTGAGTTCTTGCTAGTAGCCACGTTTGCAATTACCAGAATGTTCTTGTGAAGTACTTAGAGTAGTTAAAAGTTGATATCCCTTTCTTACTGTCGTGATGCTTAACTGGATGTACCTTGTGACTCTAGAACAGGTCTGTGACAGGATCTGTAATAGTTAAAACTGGTCTTCTAAGGGCATATTTTGCTCTGGAGATATATTCAGTGCTATTCTAAATGAGTTGTAAGCTTTTCCCTGTGTTTAAAATGTGTTTTTCAGGATCATGATCTAGAAGAACATAATGCCCTCTATTTTGGGGGGGGAGGGAGTGTCACCTGAGTTCATGAAAGAACTGGTTTTGTCACCTAAGTTCATACAAGATACAAACACTGGCATTTGTTTTCTCTAGCCTAACATACAAAGAGGTAAATACTCAGATTTTTTTTTTTTTTTGTCTGATCTAAGCTGTAGTTGGTTTTGCCCTTGAAGGGCTGACCTTACTTTGAATGTGCTTGGGTAGGGTTGGGTTATCTCCTGTTACATACTTCTCACCAAACAGGACAGACTGAAAATGGCTTAAATGCTGTTTTGTCTTAGGCCTTATGTCAGTTATCAGTCCAAGCAGAGAGATGCATAATTTTGGCCTCTACTTGTTCTCAGAACCTGGGATAACTGTTGTATTTCCCTTTGTGTTATGTCTTGTTGTGCTAAGATTTGAGTGATCTGGTTTTAAGAGAGTTTCTCCTGAACTGCGCTTTCAAAAAGACCATTGACAACTTTTATCTGACCAACATCAGTGGCTTAAAGATACTACTGTGAACCGTGACACTGCATTTAAAATATTTAAAACTTAAATCGTAAAGCATTTGCCTTTATAGTTAGTTAATGTTACAGTCCTGCTGCTGAAAAAAATAGTACTCTACATATTTAAGTGAGCCTTGGGGCAGAGGAAACAATAAATAATTGCTTGCACACCTTTGTTATTGGCAGATCAGAGAAACTGGTTGTATCTCCTGTTACAGGGGCTTGGAGGACAAATTATGTGCTCTTACAAGAGGACTTTAAGTGCAACACTATCATGGTCATGATGTTCTGTCAGCTTGGCTTACCTTTTAACTGGTGTGCTTTGTTGAAGTTCTGGGAATTTGTTTTTAAAACCAGGGAGTCTGGCTTGCAGGTGTACCTGTCTGTAGCCCTGGACAATCTGTGAATGTCTAATGTGTCCATAACATGTTTTAATGAGGAAGGGGTTTGGTTTGTGTGGGGTTTTTTTTAAGAGCTTAATACAGCCATTCTCATCCCAGGTCAGTACGTGCTCTATAGTATTTATCAAAAATCATATTACCATAATATATATATAGTGTGTGCTCATCTTTGTGTCTTGCTACAAGAAGATTCCCCTCGTTCCAGAACATCAACCTTAACGTTGAGGTTATTGACGCTTTATGTTGTTTAACGTTGTGTAAATGAATTATTTCATATTTAACTTGTTCCTGATCCTTTCTTTAAGAGGAGGGGAAAATGGTCCTTAGTGCCTTTCACTGACTTACACTGTCTGCCCACGTCCAGCTCTCACCTTTCTCAACAGTTCTGCTTAGCCAGTCCTGTATATAGGAAAAACTGCTAGTCTGTTTGTATAATTTGTCTTCCTATTTATTGGGTTTCTAACTCTGTTTATTTCTGATTATTCTTTGTTTTATGATTAAGCTTTATTCATTACACTGTATATATCAGTATTGTGTCCCTGGAGCATGTTCATACCATGAAATAAAATTCTTGATTCCTAGTTCCACCTCTGTGCATGTTTTTCAAATAACTTGATACATACAGCGCCTTTCTAACTCCGTTGAGTCAGAAGATATGTCAGGAAGGGTAGCTAAAATAGTCTGTATAGCTCTGAGATATACAGCACTCCTGGAGAAGTTAGAGAAGTGAGTCTGGGGTGTGTGGGGACCCCCATTGCCAAGCCCCGGGGCAGTGGGCAACAAGCTCCTGTGGCAGAGGTAGATGGGGCAGAACAGGAGGATGCTTTGCAAGACGCTGGAGAAGATGAATGGGATGAGGCCCTTGTTCAAGCCCGTCCTCTGCTGGGCTGCCCTTGGGGGAGAGGAGGGCCCAGCTGAGCCAGAGCACTGCACGAGCAGCTGCTTGGCCACTGAAATAGTTGGTGCTCCACATCTTCTGCCTCTTGCATATGTGCACTGCATAGGTGGTGTGGCTGATGGGGAGAAGGCTTCTCGCGCCGGTCTGGTTCTAAGCGTCCTTGTGCTACACGGCAAGCCTGTCACACCCTCTGTGTGTGCAGATAGTGTGAATTTACCTGCAGTAATTGGAAATGTTCAGCTCTGTTTCCTTTGCTGCGTAAACTGTGCTGGTCTGCAGTGCATTTCTTCCTCTGGAAGACGTTTCAGCCTGCTCATGCAGCAGGTAAGAGGTTTTTTGTGGTCTGCTAACTTTGCAGCTCCCCTGAGTACTGTGACTCAGTTGATGCACGAACCAAACTCTGCACAGTCCTGGGACTTTCCAAAGCGCTCTCCCACGCTGCGCCAAAGTAAGTTGCAAAACACCTAAATACCTGCAAGACTCCAGTCCCCCGTTGCTAGAGGCACTTTAACCACCACGCAGGTCTGCTGCAGGCTGGAGTTGTCACCCCCTTCAACAGTGCACTTTTTGCTCCCTGTTGCTATTTCTTCCGCTGCTGTTGCTGCTGGAGCCTCTTTACTCCTGGGCTACAAAGGGCTATGCCATATATAAATGGTATATACATATAAATACATGGTTATAATATAAATATAGGCTATAAGTAGACTATAAAGTGAGGGGCAGGTTAGTTAAGCTAACCTTAGTTCTTAACTAAGAACTTGGCTATGGACCTGGCATCTCCCTTTGCAGCTCAAGCACACGCTTCCGAGTTCATGGCTTTTAGGAGCAGGCCCTGTTTGTGGCCTGTCTTCTCCAATCTGGCGTCTCTTGGGCTTTTTCCTCTGCGTAGATGTGCTTTCCTTGTGGTAGTGGCAGCCTTAACCCTGTAGCAGGACAAATTCTTTGTTTTCATAGCTCTTGCCAGCACCACCGTTGTGCCAGTGGACTCTGGACTCTGCTGTAGTCCTGTGTGTTTCTTGCAACTTACATGGCAAAGTAACAAAAATGACTTCTGATTTCATGGTTTTAAACCCTCTTATTTCTAAAGCCCCAGTTCCACCTAGGAACCTGTCACTGCTCCGCTCTCTGGAGTCAGCGCTGCCCTTCTGTGCCCTGGTTTCCAGCCCAGTCACAAACTTGCCCCTTTCTGACAACGTGGATAGAAAATACCCATCCTCTCTTCCCTGCTCTGCAGTTTCCCCTCTCTTGCCATCCCCCTGGTCCCCGCTGCTTCTGGGCTGGCCTTGGTGCTCTGTCCCAGGCACAGCCTCCCCCTGGGCCCTCGGCATTCCTGCTGGGGTGCTGGGAGAGGGCTGAGCGGGGCTCCCCAGCAGCTCGGGGCTCCTCGGCCCATAGCTGCTGCCAGCCGGGTCCTGCAGCCCAGCGCCCCACGCTCCAGCTGGCACCTTTGAGCACTCAAATGTGCTCCTGTGGTCTCCATTTTCTGGCCAAGAAACATCTTAGGCAATGCCAACAAATTTAGTCCAAAAATACATTTATTTAAAGAATTATTATAAATAATCTTTCAAAAATACAGTGTCATTATAGTTTAAAAAGAAAACAACAAACAAAAAACCAAACTGTGTCTTTTCACTTCAAACTCTAGCCTTTTACTAGTTGTTGGAGGAGTCTGCGTAAGTCCTGTAGGAAATCATTCAGGGAAGTAGTGTTGCCTGCTGCTACGGGACATGGTGCCTATAATAGGAAAAAAACCGGCCATTAGGATGCTTGCTGAGGGAGGGATCCGCTTCTCCAGCCTGGTCTTGGCTGGTTGGTGGTGTGGGAGAGGACGGGGTGAAAGCAAGAATGGTGACCGAGGGAGAAGCTGGAAGCGCGGGAGGCTTGGAGGCGGAGGGCTGTGCGGCCCTGGCGCGGTCGGCGCCGAGGGCCCCGAGCGGCGGGGGGAGCCTTGCCTTACCTTGTAGGCTGTGCTCTTCCTTTGGACAAAATGGACCAAGTTGAGGTGAATGCCCTTCAGGTACTTGTGGCAGCTCTGGTGCTCCAAAGTGACCGTGGTGGCTTTGCATAAGGTTTCTATATCATTGTCTTTCTGGAAAAAGATGCATGCGGCTTTTTTAAGAAACCCTTTTGTACAGTCACAGCTTCATTAGCAGCAGATTAAAACAGCACAAATAATGCGTTTCTGTTCTAAAGGGCAGGGGCAAAGTACAGCTGGAGATGGCAAAGCCTCGCCAAAGCTTCCCAGCCGCGTGTGTGCGCACAGGGGTCCGTTCCCGTCTCCGGCGAGGAGGGTGCCGTCAGTCGCTGGTGAGAAGTCATGGCAGAGTTTGGTGCACCAGTGAGCACCCAATGTCCTCCTGGCACGGGTGCAAATGTGGGACCCATGGGTGGGACCCTGTGCACGGGGAGCTGCTCCCTGTGGGGTCCCGTGGGAATGAAGCTGGTCTGGGTGGGCAGAGGCTCTATGGGAATAACCAAAGTCCCTGGGAAGAGGTTGCCTCCATCAGGTGCTTTGAGTAGATAAAGCCCCGTAGCAGTGACATGTGGAAGATGAGGAGCTAATAAGTGAAGTGCTGGCAGTAATAAGAAAACTATTCAGTCGTCTTCCCTGGGAGACAGATATTCCCGATGCCGCCTCCTCGCTGCAGGAGCGCAGGCAGGTCGCTGAGAGCTCTGCCTGCTCGGAGTTCCTCAGCTTTCACCCATATGGCACTGCCGAATAAGCAGCCGGCCCGTCCCCGTGAGCGCGGCCGGGTCTGCGGGCGTCGGGTCATGCGGTGTCCTGGGTGTCTTTTCTCAGTCCCAGGGCCGGTCCCTGTAGCAGGAGGGGTGTGGGGAGCCCCCCGAGGGGGTGCTCAGCCCCAGCCCCCCGCGGGAGGCTGCCGTGCCCCTCGGCTGCTGCCTGCCTGTGCAGTGCAAGGTGAGGGCATCGGCTTTCTGTGAAAACAGGAACTCTGGTGCCGGGGAGCTTGGCTTAGACAGCAATTTTCGGAGCAGAAATACACTTTATTATCTGCTATTAAATCTTTTGCTAACTGAAGAGCCTTCCCCCAGATAAGGGGCTAAAGAGGGATAGTGTGTCTAACCAGAGCTCGAGATGCTGCGCGATAGGCGTGTGTGGGTGTCTGTGAGACGGTGACACACTGCTCCAAGGCAAAGGAAGAAGTTCCTCTCTTCCTTTCTGAAAAGCTTGAAAAATCCTGTGTGCTGCTAAAACACATGCTGCCCGTTCCTGCCTGCCCCTCTGGCCTCCCC
Organism: Platalea leucorodia; assembly: GCF_965183815.1. NCBI lineage: Eukaryota > Metazoa > Chordata > Aves > Pelecaniformes > Threskiornithidae > Platalea > Platalea leucorodia. The sequence continues at coordinate 15,960,295 of NC_138833.1, read as the reverse complement.
CTCGCCTCCGGGGTGGCCGGGAGCAGCCGATGCCGCTTTGGCTGGAGGTGGAGATGGGTGCGGGAAGGTGAGGGCACCCGTGCTGGGCGCCGGGAGCGGTGAGGACCAGCCCGGCAGCCCAGCATTGCTGCTTGGGGCTTGCGATGGGCTCCTTGCTTCCGTGCAGTGCCGCACCGGGATGGGCAGGACTCCCGGGGCTTCTCCTCTGCCTCCTGGCTGCCCTGTGCTCTCCTCCAGCCCCCAGCAGCCTCTCCCGGTACCCATCGTGGCCATGTGATTGTTTTCGAACAAGAACGCGTTAGTTTTTTCTCTCCTACCTTATCGCCCGCAAAAATAGTTGGCACGTTCGTCTTGTTACAGGAAACCTTTATCAAGACAGAAAGGAGAGGAGCAATCAGGCTAAAGAAACCGCTAACGCGGATCCATCCTGACACATGCACGCACAGACACACACCCGTCCGTCCATCTGCTCTCGGCCCCCTGGGAGCGCTGTGAACCATGCGCTCTGCCTCGGCACTGCATGCTCAGCACCTTTCTTTAACTCAGCATCGCTCTCGCCAAGCCTGGCAAAACAATCTGCCCTCCCATCAGCGGGTAAAGTCTGAGCCGCGCGACCGAGCCCTACCTTCATCTCCAGGAGCTTGTTCAGCAGCATGATGCTCTCCTTCAGAAAGTTGGCGGTCTGCAGCCGAGTGGCTGTGTGGCCCTGGCAGGCTGACAGTGCCAGGAAGGTGAGCAGGACCGAGACCGGGATGCTCATGGCCTGCTTGGACTGAACCTCCTCAGCTCGCAGTTTCTGGATATTTTGGTGATCTATACCTGTGTGTGCTTTTCTGGAAGTCACATCTCAATTTATGGCTGTAAAATTGCTGAACCTGTAGGAAAAACTTATTTTTCCCTTAGCTGCACTTTCCAAAGTTGCTCCTATCCAGTTAGGACAACAGGTCTTTTTTGTAAAAGTCAAGATTTTCTTCTGATCTTGCATTACGTTTCAACGTAGGAAATTTCCACCGTAAGATAACAGTGGTAAGAGTCAGGTCACATACAAAAGAAAAGTATGTAAACTGCCTGGCTTGGGGATTCTTCATTTCTCCGTATTCCAAGACTTTCTCTACACCGTGAGGTGAAAGTGGCCAAACTGGGGAGACCACAGATCTGACCACGCTCAAATAACGGAGCTTTGCTTTTATTTTCTCTAACGATCCTGCGAGCTCTTCCATCTTGCGTTTCATTTGAATATCTCCAAATCATGCAAAGCATCCTTCATCTGCATACCATTCTCTGTCTACGGTTATCTTAACCTGCGCCCGGGGAGAAACAGAAAGCGTAGCAGAGCCCTGCCTGGGGCCCGTGGGGACAAAAACCTCCTGGGTAGGAGCGGGGCAGTGCCACCTCCCAGGGCCGGGGGGGCTTGTGGAGACCTGGGGGCCCTCCTGGCTAAACGGGACCCCCGAAACAGCGTGATCCTGCCCATGGCACCCTGCGGGGACGCGGATGAGGGACAGGGAGCCGGTGGTCCTGCGGCATCGATGCCCGGGAGCGCCGGCGCTCGTATGGGAAAATGGGGTTTTGTGACTCTGCTCCAGCGCCTGGCGTCTCGGTGAGCCGGTGCCTGTCCCGGCCGTCCTGCCCCGCTCGGGGAACAGCCTGCGCGAGGTGCAGGTGATGGGCTCTGCCGGCACCCCCGACCAGCCCTGCCGCAGGAAATCGCGCTGAGAAATTAGCTGAGCTGGGAAACTTCGGAGTTTTGTAATAACTAATAGGTATTTTTCTAACTCAAATAGCAACTCGCCATCAGATGCTTGATAAGAGTTTGCGAATGCTCAATTAATCCAGGAGCAGCCAGACTGAGAGTAATTTTGTTTGTCTAATTACGAAATGCCGCAGATGAAGTTAGTGCCACTGACTCAGAAAGACCTTTGCAAGGGATTTGCCAGCGGAGTGCTCTGCCGTTTCCTACCTGCACTGCTCTCGATGGAGAGCAGATAAGCGAGCGCGCTCCGGCTGCGGGACCGTGCCACGGCAGCCGCAGCCTCTGCGGATGGCGGCCGTGGGGCCGGGCTCCTCCCTGGGATGCCTGGAGCTGCCCCACTGCCCTGGGATGGGGGTGGTGGGAGGCTCCCTGCCTAAAAGTGGTGCTGGAGAAGGGGATGGAGGTGGTGGTCCCATCCTGCAGACACAGTGGTTTCCCGAGTGATCACGGTGGAAAGCTCTAAAAGTGGAGTAAATGAACAGAAAATACTAAATTAACAGAAAAATGTAACCTTTGAGCTACTTGGGCTGAATCATGGTGGAAACCTGCATCACCGTGCAATGGGAAAGTCACCAGTGAAGGAAGAAATTCCCACATCCTTTCACGAGGGTGAGATGAGGCTGATGGCAGTGATGGCCCCATCGCTCGCTGGAGGGACGGCTCCGGCCCCGGCGCGGTCCCTGTCTCTGCCCGCGCAGGGCGAGAGGGTCGTTTCTAGGGCCCCGGCTGTGCCTTCGTTCCAGCCATCGTTCAGGGGATGAACCTGCTGCCATCTTCCCTGCCAAAGGAAGGTGCTTGATTCAGAAACGTGCCCTCAGTTTTTCTCCACTGCCCTTCTCCCCATTGTGCTCTGTGGTCTGAAGCATCTCCCCGTCACACAAGACCCTGCCTGGGCTCCCAGTGCCAGCAGCCGTGCAGCCACCGAGCCCAGGGCTCTGCTGAAAGCCACAGCCACCGGCTCAGCTGTCCCCCTTTTTCTTTGGCTGAAAGCAGAGCGATTCCAGGACGGCCGCTGAGGAAGGGCCACAAGGGTTTGCCTGGGTGTGACGTGCTGCCCAGGGTACGTTTTGGCCGGCAGTGGCAGGGATGTTCTGCTGTTTTCATACATTTCTGTTGCCTGCCATGTCTGGTGCTGGTGCTAATAATGCTGTGATTTATCCAGAGCAAATCCAAAGCCCGCAGTTAACACCCCATCACATGCATTTATAGCTATTATTTCCTGCATTTATAACAATTTCTAACAGCTCGTTTGCCTATTTATTGCCTACCCGTGTACCTGCTGCTGCCGGCACCCAGGTGGGCACTCGTCCCATGAGCCAGCCCCATCCCTTCCCTCGCCCATCGGCTGAGCGTGCCTTCCCCTGCCTGCAGCGCCTCTTTGCCACCCGCTGGCTCCCATTTCAGCCCTGCTGCCCCCCCCGACCAGGGTCCGCACCCCGACATACTCCCCTTCATCATGGCCCTGTGCGCAAGACCCTCTTCCCAAGCGTGGACTTTCATCCCTGCTCCTCCAGCCTTTCCCTTCACCCCGTGTTTTCCTACACCGCAAACCAGGTAGGTGCACTGGTGCCTCTTGCTTTCTTGAAAACTTCTTCCCAGTGGCAAACTGGGTAGATTTGCTGTATATTGCCCCAAGAAATGCCATCCTTCCCCACCCCATTGCCCCGCCAACTGACCAAGGAGGCAGCACCCCCCGATGCTCTTCATTACCTGCTGAAGGTAGGAGGGGAAACGGCAGCATAAACCATTGGTACCAAAAGCTCGTTATTCAATAGTTTATTGCTTAAGCCCTGAAACACTTTTATAACATCAGTGCAAAGTTGAAATGAAACAAAAAAAGACATCCAAATACATGATAATTTGAATATATTAACTCTGTCGTAATACAAATATTTTAAATAGAGGGAAGAACAATAAATTACAAATCAGCACACATTCATTTCTTGTCATGGAAAGGCAATTAGGCAATAATAGTTCCCTAAGAATGAGGTAGCGGTATTTTAAATATGACTGTATTCCAAAGAACTACTTTTATATAAGTTAAAAATCAAACACCTATTCTGAATACTGGCTTTTCCTTTTCGTTTTGGGTCCCAAGCGAAGAAAAGCTTTCAACAGCCAGGACTTTTTGTCTTGAATCTTTAGATTACACAGTATAAAAATAAGTTATTTAAATAAAATATAATAATAAATAAACTCCAGAAGTATGATGCCAATGAGCACCCATTAGATCCAAAGTTATCCTACAGACACTCCTGGTCTTCCCTATTAATAACTTAAAAGCCCACTGACAATACAAAAGACACATTAAAGGTTAGGTTAGCAGTTCTGGCTGGCGGTGAGGCAGCCCCCTCCCTCCGCTGTTTCCCTTCCCGGTTTTCGCTCTCGGATGCTGCACCTCCCCGGCTCCGCTCCCACCGGGCACCCACGGGGAGGCATCCCCCGGAGCTGCTGTAGTAACTCGTTAGCAAAAAATGCATCATTTCAACCTAGATTTTGATCTCTTTAGGAAGAGAAGACGATTATGAAGAAGCCTCCCTTCATTAAGAGGAACAGGAAGCAGATAATTTGGTTTTGGTTTTGGTAGGTGCTGCAGGAGGAGGTGAATGAATTAAAAGCTCAGCCTCCTCGGCTGCCCCATCCAGGCGTGATGCCCGGCTCCTCCCGGCCAGGCAAACCCTCCTGCCAGCCTTCCCGGGGGGTCGCAGCCCTCCCAGGGGGTCGCAGCCCTCCCGGGGGGTTGCAGCCCTCCCGAGGGCTCGCATCCAGCCCTCCTGAGGGGTCACGTCCCTCCCGAGGGGTTGCATCCATCCCTCCCGGGAGGGTCGCATCCCTCCCGAGGGGTCTCATCCCACCTCGTGCCGGCTGGAAGAGCCGCAAGGCTGCGAGGGAGCACTAAGGGCAGCATCGTCCAGATGAGACCTCTCCTGCAGAGGCTGAGTAATGTCTAACACACGGCACTTGGACAGAAAGCTTGGGAGATGCCAGGTGCTTGCCGGGAAGGGGACGTTTGCCATCGCCTGGTCCCAGGCAGGCGGCTGAGCGATCCTGGATGCCCCGCGTACCCACTGGGACTTGCTTTTAGGATTGCATTGGGTTTAGGAGGGCTGGGGCAGAGCTGAGGAAGTGCATGCAACGAGGAGCAAAAAAACTCTGCAAAACGTAAAGAGCTGCCAGCAGTAAGGTCCCTGGGCTCGGGGCTGGCAGCGGTGGCTCTCGCTGGAGCGGCGCCCGTCTCACTGTGCAGCCGATGTGGCCAGGCGCCTGTACATCCCCTGGGTGAAGTTCCCCAGCTCCGGCAAGAAGTTGCGCAGGTAGATCTCGTTGTCATTGTTCAGGGAGCAGTTCTGGGGAAGGAGAAGCATAAAAGCGTTAGAGCTGAGAGCAGGATTTAGCAGCTCAGACGGCGGGTAGCCAGGCCACCGGCCCAAGCAGGTGGTTTGTTTCTATTGCTTCTGTCTCCCAAAGTGAATAAATCAGTTGAGTTGTGAGGATGCTGCCCCAGGAGGCTGGGAATTTGTGCTTTGCTCAGGACAAGCACCCGGCCCCTGTGCCCAGCAGTGTGACCCCATGGCCACTGGCTCAGGGTGGCCAGAACTGGCAGGGACGTTCACCCTCTTCCCATGGAGGCAAATTATCCTGCAGCACTGTGCAGGTCTGCAGTGCTCGGGTCTGGCCTCGTGCAAGATCAGTCCTGTGGGTACGTCCGGGGAGCTGGCACCGAAGCAGGGCCCGTGCTCGGGAGCAGCCGGCCTGGGGGCACGGCCGCTCCGGGGGCTGGAGCCGCACAGCGGGGCAGCGAGCGGGGAGGCTGCAGCTCCTGCTTACCGTCTTGCCGTGCAGGCTCTGCAAGTTGATGATGAACATCTCGTAGTCTTTCTTGCACCTGGTGACTTTCATGAGCGCCGTAGCAGCCTGGCACAACAGCTCCTGCTCCGATAGCTGGTAAACATGTGGGGGAAAACATTATTAGAACCAAGTATTTGATTTAAGTTGATGCTACTTATCAAGGTGTCCAGGACTGGTGGGAGGTTTCACAGCGGCTTCCTAAACTGCTTTCATTTTACAGCTGTAATCGCAGCCCCGTGCGGTGACTCCGGGGCCTGGGCTGTGCCCAAGGGCTGGGGTCGGGGGCAGCTGGGGGGCAGAGGCACTGGAGGCAGGTCCTCGGGTGCAGCCGATATCGAGCCGTGTGCTCAGCCCCAGCAACTGGCACTTGAGCAGCTCTTGCTCGGTGACTAATAAAACTACCTCTGCTACGTGGGCTGTGCACCGCGGCGAGGAGGGCACCAGCTATGTCTGTGTTTATTCAAATGTGCTTTCCGCCTATCTCTCCATCATCTTTTACCTTTTGATCCGTGAAGGCGACCTGTGCCACTCGGGTGTCATTGCAGGGGACCTGGAGAGGTGACACAAGGGAGAACCGTCATTATGTGACCGTCATTACGAGACCGTCCCCAAGGAGCTGACAGTTGTGCCCTCCCCCGGGAAGGGGCACCATGTCCCCGTACGTCTCCGGTGGGACACGGCATGGATGCACCCCAGGTGCTGCCGCCACCACCACCAAGCTCCATGCTTCAGCAAATTATTTCAAAACAGGCTCCTGGGAAGACGGGCCCCAGGTTTGCACAGCACTTGCAAGCAGTTGTTTGGGAAGGGGCAGGAGGGTCCCCGGCTGCTCAGCGGGTGCTATGGATCGGCGCAGAGTAGGGACCCCCTGGCAGCTCACACAGTGCCAGGCCACCATGTCCCCATCACCAAGCTGCTGCGGTCACCCCAACACAGCTCTGCGTGTTGGACAGGGAGGTTTGGGGGAGCTCGTTTTGTTACTCAGCATTTTTTTCTGCAGTGTGCCCAATGTCAGGTGGAAAACTTCACCCTGCCCGACCCGAGCAGCCTCTTGTAGCACCAAGTGCTGAGCACCCAAAGTCTAGGCTGAAATGGGTGGGGGTGCCCAAAGCACCAAGGAACATCATCATCATCATCATCATCAGTAATGTTCCTCTGGTCTGTAAGCAAAGAAACACCAGGAGGTGTAGCAGCATTTACCTGCACTCCTGAGTTGAGCTGGTGGATGCGGTGGGTGATCTCTGACAGCTTTAGTTTGGGAGAGATGGTCGTCAGCGGTCTGGAAGAAATGAGCTCGAGCAGGGAGAGGAGAGTAAAAGCAGCCTTCAGTGAGGGGAGCATCCTGTCGCCGCTGTCCGAGCGCTTCCCGGGCTGGCTGGGCTGGCTGGCCAGGGCCTCTCTGCCTTGCTGCTTGGCAGAGCACCATTTTTATAGTCTCCATTGACTACCAAATATAGGTGTCTTCCTGTGCTGATCAGGCGAGACGGTGGGAAGTGCCATTCGCCCCAAAGAAGGGCATTATGTAATGACTGCGAAGACTTTTCGCCCTTAACCAACATTATCTGCTATTCAGCTACCATGCAGATTTTAATCACCTAATTGATAGATGAAGAGATACTGGGATGAGAAGTTGAGAATTTCTCTTTGATGTTTGAGGATCTATTTACTATCGAGCGTGTTTGTAACGTGCTGCATGTGGAAAGCCATGAATGTGTGCACGACTTTTAACCAAGTGGATTGCAAGACTCAAGTAAAGTCAAGCCATGGTCTTATGTGTGGAGAAAGGTCTGCTGAAGCTTTCCTTGTCTCGCTGATTCAAAAGACAAGGAGTTACTCAGAGGGACCGGCTCTGGGATGCGTGTGGCTGGATGCCTGCCAGGCCCCTGGCTCCCGCCCTGGATGTCAATGTGTCATGGGGGACAGCACAACCCCAGCGAGTGTCTGGTTGAATTTGGAGGCATTTCCCCGCCGTGCCGGGAGCCAGACCAGCCCTGCCATCCAGGTGGGTCTGTGCCCAGGGATCGGCATCACCCTCAGGTCAGAAATCCAGCAGCCGAAGTGACACAAAAGCAAACATTTGCTTTTGCAAAAGCAGACATTTTGCTTTTGCCCTTGCTTTTGCCCGCACAGGGTCCTGCAGCCGGCTTGGCACCAACCTGCCCCGGGGACACCACCATCACGGGACGCGGTGGGAGCACCCCGGTGCCTGGCACTGCTTTCCAGGGCACCCCGACCGCTTGCTATCTTTCCTGTTGATGTGGAGGACCTCTCCCCCCCCACGTGGCCCTTTCTCCCTGGTGGTGGCCCTGGGGACATGCTGGGACCACAGTGCCCCGTGCCGCAGCTTGGTCATTGCCGGTGGTGACAGCAACACTTGGGAGAAGGAAATGGTGCGCGGCTGCTGTCGCAGAGGAACAGCTGAACCATCTGTCAGAAAAAAATTCACATTGTTTGGCCATAATGGCAGCAGCTCCGGCAAGCTCAAGTAGCCAAAGTCAGATTTGAAAGAAAACCTCAAAACTTTTATCAAGATGTTAAACATCTGCAAAGAAACAAAAAAATGCTCTTGCATGTAAAGGAAGAAGTAGCTGAGGGGGTTTTCTGGCGTGTGGGTGTTTGGGTTTTAACTAGGACTTGCTCAGCTCTGTTGCACGTATCCCGCCCCGTGAGGACGGCTCCTGCAGCACCTCGCTCGGCACGGCGCCTTTCAGCCCTGTGCAGTGCCGTGCCTATGGGCCACGGTGTCCCACACCATCCCATGGCATCCCACGTTATCCCACACTATCCCATGCCATCCCACGCCGTCCCACACTGTCCCATGACATCCCACACCATCCCATGCTGTCCCACACCATCCCACATTGTCCCACGCCATCCCAGAGGGCATCAGAAAACCACTGGTAACTCAGGGATTCAAACCACTGCATCCTTGAGCAGAAGAGCAGGCAGGAACCTGCAGTTCTTTCCCACCATGGCTGAACCATGCTATTAGTGGGAATTTTGTAGTGAGAAAAGTTGACTGGCCAAAATGGCTCATTTCTCCCCCAAATTCTTAAATGCCTTTTCCCAAGCGCTGCTGCAAGCACAGGTGAAGCGGCTCGGTGCCAGTGGCACCTCATGGCTCTGCTCACACCAACACCCGCCGCTGGCGGGCGGCCCCACGGTGCCGCTGCCCCGGCTCGGGCAAACCCCGTCCAGGGGAGCCCCAGACTTCACCTTATACCTGATTAAAGGCTTGTAAATAATTGTAAATTGTTAAATGCATTTAGAAAATGTAGAAACATTTAAACTTTAACTAGCTTTTTGGTTTCAGTAAACTCAAGGCATTGCATAGCCAGAGGAAGCGCTGAACTTCGCATTTCAAACAAATCCCTTCCAATTTCACTGCATTCTTTTTGTACTGGAAGATCTGACATTACAATGGCAGGACTGGGCTGCAGCGCTGCAGTTTCATTGCTTTTATTAGCCTGGAAAAATTGGTTTTCCTGGAAAAAAAGATGGCGATGATTCCCAGTCACTGAATTTCCTGCAAAATAGAAAGGCTGGGTCAGAGCCAGACTGGACGTTTCCCATCGCAGGCATTGGGAGGAAGGTGTAGGAGCTGGTGTGTATCCAGGGCAGCACAGTGCAGCGCGTGTGTGTCTGTCTGTCCCAAAGCCAGTGTGGGACTGTCTGTCTGTCCCAAAGTCTGTCTGTCCCAAAGCCAGTGGCTCAGTCCCTTGAGCCAAGCTGCTGGAGCGGGATGCACCGTGGCCCCGGGGAAGACGTCTGCGGTCCCACCCCCTGTGCCCTGGCGTGGGGTCCGGCAGCGGCGCGGTGGTCGCTGGGGATCGCGGGGCCATGGGGGGCTGCGGGGGGTGGGAGCCCCTTGGCTAGGAACACCCCATTCTGCAAATCCTGCGCAGAGAGCATGTGTCACGTCCCCCAAAGGCAGATAAAATCATTCCCCCAAACTATTGGTACAGTAACATGAACCCGATGATGGGAAAAGCTGACATGTATCAATTTGGCTCGTGTGGGTGGAAAATGATAGCAGAGCCCAGTTCTGAGAAATGGTGTTGAGCCGGGGGCTCGGGCAAGAGGTGGCGTGGGAGAGGGGATTGCAGCCCTTCGGGAGCGTCATTGGCCTGAAGGGAACCGAAATAGCTCATTCAGAGCATCTTCGGCTCTGAGCGTTAAACTCAGCGGTGATTGTGAAATAATGAGGGAAATTTCTGCCTGTGCATCACCCCCAGTGCTGGTGGTGAGACAGGCGCTGCCGGCTGAGCTGCCCTTCCCTAAGGGACGGGGGGTGCGGGGCTGGGACACCACGTCCCCGAGCCCGCTGCTGCCAGCTGGCGTGGACACAGGATCCCAAGCGTGTGAACCCAGCCTGAACTGGTTCACTGGTGTCACTGGTGTCGCTTCCAGCTGTGGCCAGAGGCAGAACGTAGGCGGGTCCTGAAGGTCCAGTAGCTGGGGGGGCTGCCCTGCCTTGCACCCCATGCTCTTCATCCCTGATTTAAGCCACACCAAGATGGTCCCCAACCAATTCAGAAAAATGATCCAAGTGGTTAATTTAGGTGTTGCAATTTTTCCCATCGGACTCCTCTTGCCCCCACGTGGAGGAGAGGCTGGGGGGGTGAAGGCGCACACTGGGCTGGTGCCGGTCAGTCCTTTCCATAGCTGCATCCCTGGATGATGACACCAGAAAACAGAGGAACCAGCTGAAGAGACTCTCAGTGCAACCGAAACCAGAAATTTTGCTTTCTTCTGTGTCCAAAGCCATGGCTATTTTCTCTTTTATCTTTTTTTCCAGCCCCGAAGCCAATGTTGGTTGCCCAGAATCACCACACACCAATGAAAAGCAGCGGGGTAGGCTGGAGCTGCGGCCACCACCGGTATGGGATGACATCAGAGGACACAGATGGAATCAATGAAAATTAATGGAATTGGTCAACAGCCAGCTGAATATGAGCCAGTGATGTGCCCAGGTGGCCAAGGCAGCCAATGGCATCCTGGCTTGTACCAGGAATAGTGTGGCCAGCAGGACCAGGGAGGTGATGGTGCCCCTGTACTCGGCACTGGTGAGGCCGCACCTCGAGTGCTGTGTTCAGTGTTGGGCCCCTCACTCCAAGAAGGACATGGAGGTGCTGGAGCACATCCAGAGAAGGGCAACGAAGCTGGTGAAGGGTCTGGAGCACAAGTCTTAGGAGGAGCGGCTGAGGGAGCTGGGGGTGTTCAGCCTGGAGAAGAGGAGGCTGAGGGGAGACCTTATTGCTCTCTACAACTGCCTGAAAGGAGGCTGTAGCGAGGTGGGGGTCGGTCTCTTCTCCCAAGTAACAAGCAATAGGACGAGAGGAAACGACCTCAAGCTGCGCCAGGGGAGGTTTAGGTTGGATATTAGGAAAAACGTCTTCACCGAAAGGGCAGTCAAGCATTGGGACAGGCTGCCCAGGGCAGTGGTTGAGTCTCCATCCCTGGAGGTATTTAAAAGACGGGTAGATGTGGTGCTTCGGGACATGGTTTAGTGGTGGGCTTGGCAGTGCTGGGTTAACAGTTGGACTCGATGATCTTAAAGGTCTTTTCCAACCTAAATGATTCTGTGATTCTATGAAAGAAACAGGTATGGCTGATGGGTAAGTCAGATTTACAGGAGCTACAGCTCCCTGTGGCAGTGTCCCCTTCTCTGTCCTGACTCTGTAGGAAATGGGGGAACTATGGTCCATAATTTTAGATGGGCCGAATTTGTGCCTTTCCAGTTAAACAGGCGGTATCTTTGTCTCAGTACTGGGCCGCTGCAGTGGCAGGCAGAAGGAGCGGGAGGTTTCCCACCCAGCTGCATGTGGCCATCCCTGGCTCGGGATGGGGAGAGGACCCCAGCACCGTGGGCAGGGAGGGCACCCGCTTCTCCTGGGCGATTCCCAGCGCACGGCCGCCTTTTCTCCTCCCGCAGTTTCCTAGCACGCTCAGCGTGCCTCTTCCCGGCTGGTTTAGCAAAGGGAGGCAGCTGTGCCACCGCCACTCCTTTGCTTTAGCAGCCGAGTTTGCCCCTGCAGCCGTCCCAGCTGCACCGAGCTGTACGTTTTGTGGAGGGACAGGCCGGGATCATGCAATTAAGAAACCGTCAGAACGTATAAGGTCCAGCGGATGCTATAATTGAGGTGATATAAACAACTTGGGGTCTCGTCTATCATTTTTGAGGGCCTGATTTTGGACAACCCTACTAACCTTTCTGTTGTTTCCAATACTATTCCAGCTTTGCTTTTTATGAAATCCTCATCGAGAAGCCACATTTTTTTTCTTTTCCTAGGCTGTTTGCTCATGTGTGCTGTTCCTTACTTTCAGAAGACGGTGGAGAAGTTAAATAAAACTTTTTATAACATGAAAAAAACCCAAATGTGGGTCACCATATAATGTCTAGCATCAGCACATGTAATATCTCTTGAATCAGTGGTTGAGTTTACAAACTGTGTTTCAGCCCCTGTGCTGGGATCCACCACAGCCCGGTCCGGCGCTGAAGCCAACCTGCTTCCTTCAGCCGGTGCAGCTGGAGGGAAAGGTGCGCTACAGCTACAGCAATCTAGTTTTTTCTGCATAAATCAAATTACATGGAATAGGAAGAAGCCAGATGAAGGAGAATTTGCAAATTGCATCACATATTTCCCGAAGGTATAATCTTGCAGTAAGTAGAGAAAAAGAAGTGCTGGCTCCTGGCAGCTTGCCCGGGGGAGGTAGTAAACAAACTGTCATACTGAAATAGATTAGAAATGATATTTAGTGTGACATTTAAATGCTAACAATGTTACATGGAGACATTAAATGATTAAGCTTTTGAAAGCATCATCTATATTTATTGGTTTGGCTTGTGGTGTTTATTTGTAGATAATCAGTCATCACATCTGTTTCGGCTTTTTTATTTTTAATTTTTAGGGCGTGCAAAAGCTTTTTCCCTAAGATGTGGCATGGAGGAGGAAAACTGGACCTCCACCATTAGAAACTTTATGGAGAAGTTGCTCCTGGAAGTAGCAAGTTACATGTTCTGTAAGTCACTTTTCACTTCAGGCAGGTCAGAAAGGCCAAGCAGCTGTCGTCTTTGTAGCAGTCTGTAAGCAGACGGCACAGTGTTGTACTGCGTAAGTAACATTGAAGGAAGCACCAGAAAATTGAAATATTGGTTTTTCACTGCTAATATAAGTTCCACTTAGAAATGAGACTGCTCAGACAGGGGTGTCTTTAAGGTCTCTTTTTTTTTTTTTTTCCCCAGTGAAAGTAGTTGCCACCTTGCTTACTAAGTGCAGATAAATCGAAAATAAGTTATGTTAATGAAGAAATAAATGCTGTGGCATAGAGATGGGAAGAAAGTCATGTGCCTGAGCAGGGCATGGTGGAGCCCTCAATCAACTGCAGATTCCTGGCTCTAAAAGCATTCGCCAGGACTGAGGCTTCAGCCAGACCAAATCCCTTGGAAGGGATTTATACCCAACTCACTCTTTCCTGGGCTGAGCTGCCAACATTTGCCCGTACCGGCATGGGAGGCGTTTGGTGCTCTCGGAGGGGTGCTGGGTTCCTGCTTAGCTATGAAATCACCGTCCCAGGCAACTTCCTGATTCACAGCTCCTGAGCCCACTGCAATCACATTCACTGATAGTTCTGTGAAAGCATTTAAAATTATTTCTAGTTGTCATTTTTAGCTCTTAAATCATGGCATATCTGAGTGAGTGCCTGCCCGTGGCTGTGCCTCCCTTGTGAGGGGGTGTGTGTCCATCGCTGCGTGGAGGACGGGTGCTGCGGAGCCGCTCTCCTGTGCTGGGGTTTCTCTTGCTGGAAATCCACCTCAGCTCCAACCAAAATGGCAAGTGGAGAGCCAGTTTCTGCGTCGCTTTGTCACCTGCCCAATGAGTTACTGCAATAAATCTGCGCCTCGCTTGCCTTAATATGTCTCTGCTTGGTTCTGCACTACAGACGGCGTTGAACTTTGGGTAGCATCACATAAGGGCGACAACCCCTTCCCCCCGATACGCTGCTCCTCTTGCCACCCTTACCTTCAGTCCTCCACCCGCAGGACAGGGCTGGAGGGGAGGCCGAGCCTGACCGAGCCGTCCGGCCGGGACCACAGGCAGCTGCTGCGCAGCGGCTCCGTGGCGGCAGCCGTCACCGTGCGGCGAGGCAGGAAGCTGCGGCGGCGCAGGGATCCCCTTGACGTGGCGCTGGGGGCGGCTGACTGCGCCCATCTGCAGCAGCCCTCTTTCCTGTGGGTGCAGCAGCAAAGCCCGCGCCACAGCCGGTCGCGGTGAGGGCCCGTTCCTCTCCTCGCTCTCCCCGAGGTGCCCACGAGCAGCCGCGATCATGAAAGTGTTTAAAGTTTCTCCTACGCTTGATTCACATGAGCACATTTTTTTTTTGTTTCCTGGTCCATATCGAAATTGTGGGGCTGGTGGAACCTCTTTTCCATGCTGTTAGCTGTAGAGGAGCCTATCGATTATTCAAATGAAATGTGCGGGAAAAAATAATTGTGTGGATTATTTTTAGTCATTTTAATACTGACACTTGACATAGGTTAGTTTCCCACCACGTTTTCTGTATTTTTTCCAAGTTCTGGCAAAAAGTTTAATCCGCAAAGTGTGCGTGTAAGGATAAACTTTGCAGCAGGGGAAGAGAGAAAGGCTGATTTAGGCAAACATGTGCCCAAACTACTTTATAATAGATGAATTGCAAACCGTGGCTTTAACTTGGGGGGGGAAAAAAGCACAGAATTCACAAAGGCTGGGGAGTTGCTTCTGAAGGTAATGTAATTCTTCATGAGCTGGGATGTATGTGTCATGCTAAAATAAACAGGTAGTACAGGAAAATTTGAAAATTCAAAGTCATTTTTTTTCTGTTGATTATATCTTTAAGAAAATTCCCCTTCAGGAAGTAGTACTAGAGTCAGTGAAGCTTCTTATTTAAAACTGCAAACGTAATGCATGTTAGTAGCATTTTCCTTTGCCTTCTCTCTCCCCCGTCTGATTGTGTCTAGTGCTTTTTCGGGGGATTGGTGAAAGAGCGTAATTGCTAGGAAGTGCCATTCATTCGCTTATCTTTGAGTGGTTTCCCGATGACTGGGGCCACCCTGACTCTAGTGACTTGCAGTTTCAGAAAATTCAGGTGGAAATAATCCTTAGTTCAAGTCCTCAGTTTCTGGCATCACCCTTTGAGTCACCTACTGCCAAGTCCACTTCACTCTCTGGCCACGCAGAAGGCTGACGACCATTAAGATGAAGAATCAGACCCGGGGTACTGTTGGGTTTTGTCTTTTTTTGGTGCAGATGTTGCCTACGTCCTTTAGCGGGCGGTGTCGGCGGTGGGATGACTCCGGGCGAGGGGCTCAGCAGAGCCAGGAGGGAGCCACGGCACAGCCCGGGGGCAGGCAGGGCCACGCTCCACCGTCCCGGCGGGCGGAGGCCGCCGCGCGCCCCGGGGCTGCCTCTGTCCGTGGTGCTTAACCGGCCCCGGGCCCTGCCCGCGCCCGCCGGGTTTGCCCGCACTCCCACCCCCGTCCTCACCCGCTTTTGGAAACTGCTCGTCATCCCTGGGAAATAAAGGGATTCCCGCATCCGAGGGTGGGGGAAAGGCAGTGTGCAAGGTCTTGGGCTCATTCCCGTATTTGCCAAACGTCCTGATCTTACTGAGATTAGCTTTTTTTTCCACAGTGGTTTAAAGATTCTTCCTCTGAAATTGAGCTTTGGTCATACGCTGTCTGCTAAGGAGGTTCAGCTGACCACTGCTGTCTGTAAGGGTTTCGAGTTGGAAGGCCAGGTTCTGCTTGTGGACCTGTACCCAGCGTTTAAGGCAGAAGAGGTGCCCCCTTAGTTGGTTACAAAGAAACAGAGACCCAGAAATTGCGTCCCCCGGGGCTTGCATGGCTTCAGAGGTGGCGAGGAACCCTTGCCTGAAATCTCAGGACTTGCAATGATCAGGACCTTTGCATTTTGAAGCGTGCCATCGCTGTTGGCTTTCCCTTGTCATGCTGAGCGGTAGGTTCCCCTTGGCCTGTGTGCTGAAGGGCCATCGGGTGCTGCTGTACCAAGGAAAAGAGCTTCAGGAGGAACTCCGAGTCGTGCAGGGGAGGCTCAGCATCAAATTAAAACCCACACACAAATTAACTCTCTAAGGCATTTTTGTATCGTTTTCATAGAACTTGATTGTATCTCATCAGAATCTCAAATCAGAATATGACATAACTCTCATAAATGCCATCATCTTAAAGCAGCAGAGAGGTAAATGACACTAAGCAAAGACAATATAGTTAAAATATGCTTCTGTCATCCATTCACTCCTACATCCAGTTAGAAGTGGGACTTTCCTTTATTCTAAAGAAAGCTGTTCTACTTTGTGAAGATTCTGTCTTTCAACAGCCGGAGTAACGTTACCTTGTAGAGAAAGCAGTAAAAGTTCTCTTTGAATCTTCTGAATTTTGCGTAGACTAGGTGGGTAGCTATGAACACACCCTGACGAGAGAGATATAGAAACCAATCCTGAACTCGCCATAGTGCAGTGATGGAGAGCAAGCCCTGTTCTATCGACAGAGCTGCAGCTTTTCCAAAGAATCTGCATCTGGATCTCCCCACCAGGACATAAACAAAAGAACATCACAACTTTATTTTCACTTTTAAAGCATAAAATACATCTAAAAGTTAACTGCGTTGTATTCATTTAAATTCTTCCACATCATAGTGATTCTTAAAACTCAGGCACAGAAATATGTAGGAAGGTATGGAGTTTAAAAGTCTAATAGTTTCAGACTCTAGCTAAAATTGTTACAAATCTTCAGTAGTATATGATATGAAGGAACTGTATTTTCAGATGCCTTCATTTGAGCTCTACCAAGTCAGGCAGCTAAGCCAGTCTATAATACATAATTACTTGAAATTCTAATGAACGTATGAGCCTAGGGAGCTGACACTGCATTTCATGATCTCAGAGCACTGGTCAATGTTCTTCTTTATCCTGTAGAACGTTTCCACGTATTCAGAACGGCCCAGAAGTTCAACAAAATCTTCATCGTGAGTTATCACCAGCAGCTGAAAGTTACGCTGTTGTGAGCGGCTTTTTATTATCCTACAAGGAGATATTATTTAGTGTATGATTATCTCAATTACAGTCTAGTTTTATAGAACTTGTAAATATATAGTACAAAAATATTTAACTATTGATAACGAATGACACGAACTGTCAAGCAATCTAATGTAGATTAGCAACTCTTTTTACCCACATAAATAAAATAAAAAATTATTTAAGAAATATTTTTCCTCTTCCAGATAAAGGATAGGGAATCTAAAGCTACTGCTTTGCAGGTATATTTGCAGATGCCAATAAAGACATGCCAGCTTAAAATATAATTCACTTCCGCTGACTGCTATTAACATTTGAAAAATATCTATCTTTAAGCTTCACAAGAAGAGGTCACTTACTCCACCAGGGCGTGTGCAAGAGACTCTATGTTTTCTCGATCAAGATTGGTAGTAGGCTCATCTAGTGCCAATATGCCACAGTTGAGACAGAACGTTTCTGCTAGAGCAAGACGAATAATAAGAGAAGCAAGCACCTAAGGGGAAAAAAACGAAAAGAAAAAACACCACCAAAATATCACTCTTCAAAGTGTTTATAGAGGAACTACATGTAACATGCTATTTTTAAGGCCATTACAAAGCATGACTAAAGTTTACATAACAACGTGCTGGTAGTTCACAAAAATGACAATAACTAATTAGTTACTGAAAAACTACATTAAAACTTCAAGTCTGAATTGAAAGATCCATTCTGCAAAGTACTGTTGGAAAAATATCAGAGAAGTTTCAACTACTCAAAATTCAGGAGATATTGGAGGTAAGGACTCCAATCCCAGGTAAAGATGCTACAACACTGCCATCTGTATTAGCCCTACGCTCTGTTCAAGCCCCACCCTGCTGCAGCAGGGATGGTGGAAATCTGTACGCGTATCACTAAGTTGGAGCTACTCAACTCCTGACTACTTAGTAAAACTGAAGACAGTAGGATTTACCACCTTACATGTTAGTTTTGTACTAACATGCCTAATTATATTATTATTATATCTCCTGAACTAGTGAAAATGACAGAACACTTGATGGAAACTGTGCTGCCAAAAATACTTTCCAATTATCACGACTGCTGGCATCACAGTTCACGATCAAAGAATTCTCAGAATATAAGCTAAGAAACTGTGAACAAGTTTCACTCTCATTTACATAGGACTCTAACGTAACATCCTAGACTACTTTAGGAGAGGGCCCATTTTTTGCCTATACTGCTGTTTTATAAGATTTGGATTTCCCCCCCAATTAGTATGGAATTTTCAAAACCAAGTACACATCTACACTAAGGTGGGAATTAATTTGACAGCATTTTTCATATTCAAGCAACAATACAGTATTCATGTTCTCATGAAACATTCTTTCATGATTCTACTGCTGTATGCACTTAAAAATATTGCGTATCATTTTGTTCCATTCCTTGATTTCATTTTCTACTACTGTGTGTACCATCTGGTCGTGGAAAAGGCCTGGCTGCCAATGAAACCCTGCTGGAGTAAGCAAGGCAGTGGGAATTGCTACTCGGGAGGTAAGGAAGTAGGCAGTTTGTTACTTCAGATAATGGCAATTCTTCCTCAACATCAGAGAGATCTGAATCTGTTGCCATCATAGCCCTTTCAGCTAGGGCAGAGGAAGGGAGCCAGAAAGCTCCAGCTCCCACTGCAGAAGAGGAAGGAGAACGTATCTCCCTCACGCAACTGCAGTGTCCTCGGGCTAGGTTGTCACTGGCACCTCGCATGGAGAGCCTTGAGTGTTGGGGAGAGCTCTCCAGGTCTTCTATTTACAGTGCAGCAGGCACAAAGGATGGGCAGAAAGTGTTCCAGCAGGGAAGAAATAAGAGCAGCCCTGGCTGCATTTTTGTCCCTTTCTACTATCTCTGCATTTAGGAAGATCGCTTGTTCTGGTGGAAACAGCAGCAGACAGGTGGAAACAACAACAACAACAACAACTCTCAAGCCCCAACATGTGAAAGAGGTGTGGTTAACTATGATGAACCTCTGATCACTGGCACTGTCAAGGCAGGTGTCGTATCAGGCCACTTGGCCAGCGTGTGTTATTGAAGTACCAAGACAGCTGAATGGCCAGACTGCAGACCTGAGAGCTGACACAGGACAGAATGAAACACTATGCCCAGAAGCGTGGCATGGGATGATATTTGGTGACATGAACTGAAAGGTTATATTCAGCAGTCGGGGAGAGTAGCATAATTTGGAGAAAAAGAGGTCTTCTCATAATTAGAGGAAGATGCAGTTGTGAAAAGATGACCAAGGGTCAGCCCTCAGGAAGGAAAATATACGGGAGCAAGTCGATAGACCTAAAGCTACGGGAACCTTAGGGGTAACTAGCAAGAGACTGGGAGGATTTGAACTTGTGGAAAGAGGGAAGTTGAACCCTTCACTCCCGCAGGGACTCAGACCAGTCCCCGACTGAAACAATGGATTTTGGCAGCCAAAATAGGGTTCAAATGTTCAGAATCATATATTGCATACTATCAGCAAAATCCAGATACACTGAAGGACAGCTGTACAGAACTGTTAATTAGTGTTCGAGCCACCTGTTCTTCAGGGTCGCTTCAGAACGCGTTACTCTCTTGCATTCACCTGAATCAGTTTTCTTTACTGTGTACTAAAAAACGCTATTACCTTTTGCCCAGCACTACATCTTCCTCGCATATCCAGCGCTGTATCTCCCTTTATCATTACTACCCGGTAATTATAACTTCTTCTTTTATCAGAGGCCGAGACATTCTCATCTGCATCAGAACGAATTTCTATATATTCAATATCTGAAAATGGGAAGGAGACAGTTTTTACATTATCAAAAATCTTTAAAAATATCATAGGATTAAACAGAGTTGAGAGGTATAATATGCAGTAACCACAAAAATTCTATTCAGAACTCCTACTAATAGATACATCCTTGAAATTAATTTTTCCAAGATTGAAGGAATGAACTCATGCAGTTCCCCTGTCTCAAGGAAACCTTAAGTTTGGAAAACACAGAAAAGGGAAAATTACCTCTATTTATCCTGTAACTAACTACATAATCTGTAATAAAAGGGAGGTTATAGCAGTGACCAACAGATGTAGCCTTTAGAATGGAACCAACTATTTTCAGAACCTGGATTTTCAATACTTTGAACAAACACTTTTCAGTATCAAATGGATACATATGGGCAAAAAAAAAAAAAAAAAAAAAAAAAAAATTTACATACCTTGTCCTCTGTAGGTGCTTCGCCAAAGGTCACGAATTATTTTGTTGATTTCTTCCATCTTCATGCTATGAAATGTCATTATTGCTCTACAAAACAACAACAAAAAATGCAAATTGTTATAGGTGCAGCCACAGACTGCTATGGACCACAGGAGCTTTAAGGAAGGCAGCAGCTCCCCTTCCATTCCCTAAATACTTTTACTAAAAATATAATAAATACTACTTCATTTTGAATGCAGAAGTATCTAAAGACTAACCACACTCTATTGTGTAAATAATTCTACTCTCACAAACAGTTCAGTCTCAAGAAGTAGGAGAGTAAGGAGAGTAACGAAGACAAAAAGATTTGCAGTCACACTCAATGGAGAACAAGTTTACCTGACTTTTTAAGAGATTTACAATTTATATGTGAGGTACATTTTCAGACTGACTGACACTAAAAAGACAAATCTGATGTTAAGTCTTCCAAAACAACACTAGTGTTACTCATTGGCACGGTCCCCCACCAGTGCAAATAACTGGGTCTCAGTAGGAAAGCCTGTGAAGTTTCCTCAGAGCAGAGAATTCCGTATTGAGAATTTTATAATTACCCAGACAGACATGACTAGAGCTACCTTTCTCTTCAGCAGCAAGAGTAACATAGGATGTCATTAATAATTTTCAATTTAATTTCCCCGATTAATATATCAACATGACTTTAGTTCAATAATAGATGATGCCTTATGAAAGCATTCAAGAAAGGACAGGATGCTACATTTCTAACTTGGCTTTTTAAAGAAAAATCGCCCTGTAATGAAAAAAAAATGCTTGCTCAATTTATGCCAATGTCTTCTTTCAAAAAAATATGGAGGAAATAAAATCTACTTCTGAAATGGACTTTTACATACACTCTTCCTACCTCCCCTCTTACAGGAATTATTTCCACCTGTTCTGGGGAATACTGACGTATCAACTCTAATATATTTGCTAAGTCTGAAGAAAGTGTTTTCAACTATTTACTTAATTAAACCCAAGAATGCATTCCTCATCAATATTTATCATAAACCTCTAAATATTAAGTCACTAAAGATCAACTGATAGCACAGAACACCCAAAATGTTGGTTTTCCCAGCTACAGATACAGCTTTCAATCTCTGGCCATTAGAGTTAACATTTCGTCTCACCGATTTTTCAGGCGATTACCAATAAGTGATGGTTATCTATTTTTCTTGAAATTACAAGACTGATTTCCTGTTTTGCCTTAAATAGAAACAATAGATGATTTGATACCATACAAAAAGATTCTGAATTTTAAAAGGGAAATTCTTGGAGTGCATTTCCATTTAAGCTGAAAGGGAAGAATTATACGTGCTCTGAACAATATAAATCTTCACAAAATTAATTTTGGATTAGCTTACATTCAAATATTAAACATATCTATTTTATCATTAAAACTGCTTAAAACAGGGTTCCTCCAGACCACTGCGTTCAATAACCATCGAGACTTGTCTTCTCAACTTGGAAAGTTCTCATCTGTTTAGTTTCTCTTCTCGACCATTATGCTGCACCCTCAACCGCATTACTGCTCTTCCGTGCTCCTTTTTCCAGCACTGCTACACCCCTTTTAATACAGGGGACCAAAATTCCATCCTATATTCAAGATATGGGTGTAACGTGAATTTATGCAGTGGCCAAAACGTTCCTCTTCCTTTTTCTTTTTTGTTCCTAATATTCAATTTATCTTTCTGCCACCAAGCACCAGTTTTGTATTTCCTGGAACACGTCCATTGATTCCAACATACTTCCCCATTGTCCATCAAGTTGCAATAGCTCATTGCAATTCCATCATTATAATTGCACATACAGGGTTTTTTAGGGAGCTGTATGTTTTACTTTGTATTTGTTTACAAATTTTGAGATGCTATTTTTGGCCAGTCAGTCCAAGACTAGTAAACAAGCTTCCAGAGGAAGCAGAAACAATCACAAAGTTTACTACACTTTCCACCAAATGCAAGACATGCTTCTTTTGATCTTGCCTTCTGTAATATAAACACAAAACCACCCACACTGGAAAAGGGGAAAAAAACCCTCTATATTGTAATATTCTTTAATGAAAACACAATTGTTTACCTGAGAAGATGATCATGGGGAACAAGAAATCTACCTGGCATATCTTATTCGTGTTAAGATATGACCAGAAGATGCTAAAACGTACTGCTATAGAAATGAAAGTAGTATGAGAGACTTTGCAAGAAAGATCCAGATTAATAACGAAGGATTTAAACAGATTTCACCTATCCTGAACTCGTACTGTGGACTTTATGTATTTTGAGAGAACATGTGAGACAGACTTTTAAGAGAGACATTCTCCCACTGCATATCCTGTAATACTTCCCTCTATGTCCCTCCAAAAAAAAAAAAAACACCAAAACCAAAACCAATCAAAATTACAGGAAGAAAGGAAAACTATCAGCAATTTTGGGAGACACTCTTACAAAAGCTTCCTAAAAATGCCTTCAAGTGGAAAAAAAAGCTAGAGAGGAATAGGGCCAGAGGAACAGTCTGCAGCTCCACTGGCTGTTCCACATGTTTTCATATGAAAAACAAAGTTGAATCTGTTTATGGTCTCGACATTCTCTAACCACCACAGACAACGCAGCAAAAGACCATTTCACACCAGGAAGTCCGCACAGAAGGCACAGGTGGGTGATGCGTTGGGTTCACTCGCTATTGCCTGTCAACTTGAATTGTTGCATTGCAAATATGAGTCCTAACACATACAATCGTAACTCAAAAAGGGTCCTACAAAGAATTGGGAATAAAATTATAATGATCGCTGGACTTATCTATGACTATATTAAACTCCAGTTATTACCATCAATGCATTAGCTGTATGTACATTATATACATTAACTTACAAATTTCCTACATCCTACCAATCTTGTGCCGTTTGCAGTATATTTTAATTAATTTACTTTAAAAGTTATATCTCCTTATGTTAATATTTAAATGCCTGATTTTATAAAGAGATCTAATTATATATCTCAAAGAATTGTATCAATTTACCATCTCGAAGTTACCCCAGGAAGTCTGAAATTGAAAGCTGCTTTTGCATCAAGGTTATGAATAGGAATAAAGCCTAAAACATTTAAGAACTGCCCTTATATGACAATACTTACTTATCAAGAGCCTTGTAATAAAGGTCCAGATCTTTGTTCACCAGCTCTGTTGTTCTCATAACAATCATCATGTCCCTGTATTTTTCCTCTGCGTCTCGGAATTGCGACTCTCGAAGTTCCTTTTTAAACCGAACAATCTCTTCCTCAAATCCACGTTGTCGGCCAAGTGCAACATGATGGTTTCTTTTCAGAGATTCTATTTTCTCCTCTAAATGTTTTTGTTCACTGTGAAACCGTAATTGATATACAAGTCTTCTGTATTTAGTGTTTCAAGTTTTTTTAATCAGGGTTCTAATTTTGAGTTTATGTTAGACAGTAGCTCATTATATTACATCTATGAAGTCTGTAACAGTTAAAATTATAGTACTAATGTCACTGAAATTAAGACATTATTGAAATAAAAATATTTTAAAGTTTGTTAAGAACATATTCAAATCACTATTCTGAGTGGGAAAAGCAAGCTATCAAGTTCGAATGCCAAAGTGCTACATGTAGAAACATAGAAAATAATTAATGTCATAGGTGGAATTAAATTAGGATACTGAGCAAAATAAGATGAATTAATTGTGTAACCTCTAGAAAGCTAAATGAATGGTTCACATGTAAGAACCAGCATAGAGCTAATTCCTTTTCAAAAGTGCTTATTATCTAAGCAATTAATATTAAACTACTGAAATAAATATAAAACTCGCTGCTGAGACCTAAGTGAGCAGACTGAAAATGAAAACTAAATATTCTTATCCAGAGACATGAATTATTTTTTTTAAATGTGGATTTAACAGTGGAAGTCATTAAAAAAATGGATTGGTTGGAACAGGTATATGCACACGTAAACATATATGTATTTCTAGCTAAAATCACTATATCATTTCACTGAGTCATTTATGTTGTCGTCATGGGGATATTACGCAAACTTGAGTTTGAAGGAGGAAGTGGTCTACATGAATAGGGAGAAAGGTGGACCAGGAAACACACTAAAACACAGTGAATATTACATTCAGATATTCAGTGAATTCTTGTGCAAAACATGCCGTTCTGTTTTGAAGATGCTTACTTTTTCATTTGCGGGACTTTCATTTCTCCCATCTCCTTCACAAGGTGTTTTATATTGTCTTCAACTTCTTTTAGCTCTTCATTCCGTTTCCTCAAAGTAAGATTATCCTCTAGCCACCTTTCCTGTATCTATCCCCACAGAAAGCAAGAAGTTGTATAATGTTTCAGTATATTGATTCTCAATTACAAAGTATGAGTTCTGCACACCTCTAAAACATGCTGCAAGCATAAAATAATTGACAACAATGAAAATTATCACCGCGAGAACTTCTCTTGTGCTAGAAATAGGGTATAATGGAAATCAGCAGTATTATTTCATATTTAAATCTAAAATAATACTTACAGTATTTATTGTCACAGGTGAACACAAAAGTGATCCTGTGTGCGAATATTAATCAATGTTTCAAACGGGGCAAGTAATTTAGGATGAGATTTAACAAAGCCCCTCATCTCAGTTCTACAAGTTCGACAGTAAGTGGTGGGGTAGAATGGGGAAAGACATCTTTCCTATCAAGAATGTAAACAGACAAAATCTGGAGTAACTAGCAACTTTTGGTACCTGCAATTAGAAACACTTTACAGCAGTCTTACTTCAGAAGGCACGTGTTCTCCACACAAAGATACTTTTGAAAATGCTGGCTATTATCCCAACAGACTTACCCCTTTTGGAAATACCACAAGATGATAGTTAGAGATAGAAGTTTTCTAAAATGCATCTACTTTTGCATATACAAATCTCAAAACTTTTTTTAGCCTAATGCATATATAGCAGCTATTCTGACTAACAACTGATTAAGTAAATCAGGAGGAGACAAACTTCACACCACTATGGACCTAGGCAGACTTAAACCAAAACCAGAAATTATTTCAACTATGCAAAATACACTTTACTGTAAAACAACGCATCTACCTTTTGAGTGTCAATATCTTGTCGAATCATTTCCATCTCTTTACTTATCACTTCCTTCTGTTTCTCACAGGCAGCTAACCGAGAATTTACTTCTTCAAGTTCAGACTCCTTTTGCTGAAGAAATAAAACGGTATATGATTTAAACACAAAAGTGCTTTTAATGTCAACTTTTTATTGACTGTTTTTTAGGTTACCTTTTTATAGTCTGCTCTTCCTTGTTGAATATAGTTTTCAATTTCTTTCACGTACTTGTTTATATCTTTAACTTTCTCTTTTATGCCATTTATCTGCAGGGGAAAGATTTCAAATGAAATGCAGTCTTATGTGAAACAACTGCTACGCTCTGTATCAAAGATTAGATACTGGATAACACTGCTGCCTATGTACAATTGCTTTAATTTACTAATCAAGTCTTCAGCTTTTGAAACCCGGATGCTCCTTATCACCATGAAAATGTTTTCCAAAGCAAATGGTAAATCACTCATTTCTGCTTACACAAGAGGGCCACTTCACATAAGTAAACAGGTTTGTCTCTTGGCAAGGACAGGTTACTCATCCTTGCTATTTCTCTTAGATCTATTAGGAAGGGCTTTTAATACCATTGGCCACTAAATATTGCTGAATGTCCCTAGAAGCCTTTTGACAAGACTGCCAAAGGTTAATTGTAATTGATTTCATCTCCTGACTTGGTTATGTTCCTCTTCTTCCCTAAAAGTTCCACCAATCTAAAGCATTCGCAAAAGTCACTACTGTTTCCTAAAAGCGAACTCATTACCATAGCTTCCATCCATGCCTGAAAACCAATATATAATCCTATCTCCCAGCCATGTCAAAAGCAAACAAACCTTTTCTTGCGTTTCTTTATTACTTGCAGTCCTTTTATTCATTAGATCCTCCTTCTCCTGCTGCAGTTTTTCTAAAGTTGCATCCAAAGGAAATACCTGTTCTTTTGCTTCCTGAAAAGTAGTTGGAGGAAATCCTTTTTATTTTCTCATTCTGTTAAAGATCAACAATTTTTCAACTGGTAAAAAAAGTCATGTGGTTACTTCTTTCTTTTTTTTTATGTGTATTGAGAAAGAGATGTGAAAATGTATTAATAAAGTTCTGGAAATGCCAAGGATATGTAAGAGCAGCACAGGACAAACATTTAAAAATACATCTTATTTGCTAGGATTATAGACAATGTTAAATATAAGAAGATCGTTATTTTTTTCCCAGGACAACAAAGCTAGGGGTTAAATAATTAAGAGTATTTCCTACCTTGATCTCTCTGCATAAGGACTGAACCTCAGTGGTTAATTCCACTGTTTGTTCCTCCAGTTGTCGACGACGCTGCATGCTGCTGGAAATCTGAAGTTTCTCTGCTTTAAGCTCATTAACTGTACTCTTTAGCTGTTGAATCTGATTTTGCTGGTCTTGCTTGAGTTTTTGATTTAACTCAATTTTACCAGTAACTGTAGATGAACACAAACAAACAGTCCATCTGTTATTAAAAACATTTATTGTCTTCCTTATGAAAATTTAATTCTAAATTAAGCTAGTATGACCCCCAAAACCAAACCAAACTATTAGAATACAGTTACTTCAGAACGTAAAGTAAGAAAACTAAAGTTTATTTTTTTAATGGCAGCAAGTTTAGAACATTATTTTCAATATAAAAATGAAGTACCAGTTTTGTATGACCTACCTGTATCCCACAAGTGCTTTTTCTCTTGTTTTTCTTGGCTTACTTGTAGAACAGTTCTACTTAAATCGACCCCTAGCAGCTTAGCCTCCTGCTGAGCAATTTTTCGTTCAACATCCCTAATATCAGTCTGAAATTATGAGGAAAAGTATTATTATTGTGTTAGTGTTTAACAACATGTTTTTTTATCTTTGGCACACAAGAACAAGCTTGAGGCACACATGACTCCCGACCCCCAAATTTATCTCCTCTGCTGTAGCAATGTCACATCATTAGCAGTAAGGTTATGTCAGCCCACAGGCTACAAGAAACTGGAATCCCTAATGGTGAGAGGAAATCCGTCAATACGGATGGATGGGCTTTTGACATCCCCAGGCTACGTCAGAGCAGTCACATGCGCTACCTGTCTCTGCGACAACAGAATTGTTGGAGCCTTAGGAGCTGCTGCCACCTCCCAATGCTCTCAGTCCTTTGCCTGGCCCCAGGTTCTCTACATAATTGACCGTCTCGTGGTTCTCAGTCGAGCAAAGATTTTGTGTTGGTAATAAAGGCACGAAGACTGTTCAAAACAGTCTCCTATGTCAGAATAATAAAAAGTGTAGGATATCAATTCCCCTTTACCATATATTCAGATGGCACAGAACAAGGAAGCATGTGTGACAAGATTTCAGAAAGTACACAGAGTAGATGCTGAGAGCACACTGAACGATCATGACAGAAGCCTGACTATGAGCACTGAAAAACACTCTGGTGTACTCGTGTTCATGCTCAAGTTCTGGATTACACCTCTTTTCCCAGTTACTATAGCACAGAGTTGAATCAGAACTCAAGGGACTCTCTGGTCCTCAACAGCAAAAATCATTACATAAAACTTTTAAGTTTTATTAGTACCAAGATCACCTATGTTATGCTGTCTTTTAAAGTATTTTTACTTTGCTTGAAAAGTCTTAAGACCTCAAAGTTTTGTCATATTATTGAATACCTACGTATTTAGATGCTAGCAAGTTGAGTAACATTTTATGTATGTAAAAAGAAATTACCAAAGCATACCTGGTACCTTTCCATTAGTGTTATATCCTGTAAACGTGCCTTGGCACCTTCCTCCTCAGACAAAGCTGTCCGCAAGAGTGATTCCTGTTCTTCTATCTGACCCTTCAGGCCTGTTAAATCCCTGTTTGCATTCTGTATCTTGTTCCTCAAGTCTGGTATGTCCCTATCTTGGAGTTCAACTACAGTTTGCCTTAAATAAAATACAAATCCGTAAAATTTCCTTTGTCAAAAACAGCAGCACAAATTCAAGACATTCAAGGTCACAAAATCTATGATATGATTTAATAGTGGAAGACTAAATTTAGCTAAAATAGTATCCCCTTAACCTTGCCCACGTTTGACTGAGCTTATGTTATATACCTAGCTAACGTAATACATCCCTCATTTTAGACAGGTGAGATGAAACGAACAAGCAAACAAAATCTCTTTTGGTTTTTAACTTAATTACAGCAAGTACTCATGAGAGGGTCTAAATCCACTGTACAAGAGTGCCCTCTTGTGAAGGAAAGGTCTACCCTCTAACATATATTCTCCAAATTCTCTCAGAACAACGTTCTGCAAATTTCTTGAGACTAGAGCCTCTTCACCTACTGGCAGGAAACCTGCATACTCTTACTTCAAATGCTGTTCATATGCTAAGAAAAAAACCCCCAGGACTCTGAAAAAAACGCTTTAAGGCTAGTATTATTTGTTTATGTTTTGGAAGGAGGCAACAGGAAGAGAAAAGAGAAGCAACAAAAACCCCAGCCTGTCTAGTATTTTCATAGCTTTAAAAATACAAACAAATTCAGCCTGGAAATTGGAAAATACTGTAGGCACCTTTTCTGAATTTGTTAATATTACCTACACTTTGTATTACCTTGCAAGTTCATAAAAAAATAACAACATAAAAAGTTTTTTTAAATAACTAAAATAAAGGAATAAATTCAGTCCAATCTAATATGGGCTATCAGTATCAGAGACAGAGATGCATTCCCAAATGATGGAATTGCACATAGCTGAACCTCAAGGAAACATAAATGGCATTGGAATCCACTATAAAATCCAGAGATGCCTTTCTAGAACATCATAATTCATACAAAACTGCCAGCAACAAAAAGTATTGTTAAAGGAGATATAAATCAAGATATTATTAAAGGGTGTTTAATTCCCATTCTGTCTAGCCAAACTTCCATTCCAGCATTTTTAAGAAACGTATTTAAGGTGACATGGTATGAAAACATTTCATTAACAACAAAACCAGCCTGTCCATTTTAAATTACAATGATAAATAACAAGGAGGGGAACTGTGCCTGTGTAGTGTAAATAATCGTTAGAAAAGTATACAACCACTTTTTCTGCCTCACTCTCAGGAGAAACCCCAAAGGACCAGAAATACCAAATATATAAAATAGTTTAATATTAAGTCCAAATGAGCAGAGAACAAATGCTAGCAAAATATTTGTCTCAACAATGAGATTTTTTAATGAATTAACTAGCCCTAAAATAAAGCTTCCTTGATGTCTGCATAATTTTTAATCATCAAAAACCAAGCATTTGAAAGGAAACAGCTTGCAACAATATGGTTTTAAGTACTTTACCGAAGTGGTTTAAGACTCATCATTTCATCACGTTTTTTCTCTTTTCTTTTAAGCTCCAACTCTGTTGACTTCAGTTTGTCTGGAGCAAGACGCAGCTTAGACTGCAGATCACTTATTACATCTTGCAGTTCGGCCTCTGTTTGAAAAACTCTTTGACAAACTGGACAACATGACTGGTTCTCCTCTGTCAGTTGTGTAATGAACTGTGAATAAACTGCAGTGGCTCCAGCAAGCACAGCTGGTTTAAAAAGAAACAAAATACTTTATGTAAAAACATAAACAGTGCATAATCAGATCTAAACTAAATAGGTATTTACCATAAATGAGACAAAATTATAACCCACAAAATCACAAAGATAGGAAACTGAAATGGCCCTAAGCGACCTGGTCTGAATTCAGTGCCGCCCCTGCTTTCAGCAGGTTGCCCTAGATCACCTCCTGAAGTCCTCCTCAACCTGAATTATTCTATGAGTCTCTTTTATTAAACCATGCTCATCCCTCTGTAATTAAAAGTGGAAGTGAGTCATTTCCTTCAGAAATTACTTTCTTTCAGTTAGTAGTAGGCCCTTTGGGCCAAACCCACACCAGACGGCTGGTTCTGTACTTGTTTTCGCACCGGGCAGATCCACACACTCAAACATTTCCTTAGCTTTGAGAAGGTCATCATCTACGTACACAGTAAGCCAAAGCAGATCCTTCACTTACACATAATAAAAGAATTAACTGAGAGAATTAAAACAACTGATCCTGCCTAAGTGTAAAACAGAAATAGTAGCAAAGGTAACAAAAATCTGTTAAAAGAATAGTAAGATTCAGTAATAATCTCCCTTAAGTCAGTTTCTGTGCTGACTGTTTGTCCTGCACAAACAGTATCTGTGGCTTACATTTAAAACAAGCTTCAGGGAAAAAAGTAGAGCTATTGATAAATTTACCTCGCTGTTTTGAACTCCTTTCAATTTCATCCTGAAGTTTGTTCAGATCACTGTCAAAATCTTGGCTTCCACAAACATCAAAAAGTTTTGTTTCATGAAGGGACAATTGCTCTTCTTTTTTTCTTAGCTCACTACTGACATAAGTTTTATGATATTCTGCTGATGCCAGTCGTTTGCTGAAATATCAATGCATAAATGCATCAATGCATAAACTCTTCTATTACAAAAAAAAAAAAGAAGATTTCAAACTGTTTAAGCAAAAACAAAAACATGGGAAGTTTATCTGAACTTGATATTACAGAGCTGTTCACCAGTTCTTCTTCAATCATTTTTCAGGATATCTATAGCGTCAACTTTTTATTAATCTAAGTACAGCATGAAGTGTTTCATTTTAATTCCTTTTGGTTTTCTAGATGGTTAATGATGAGAAACTCACTTCATAGAACAATACAATAGCAACTTTTTTCCCCTACAGCAATTATTGCTTATGAGGTATTATCGAACCTTTTAAGCAAAGAATGTTAGCATCCTTCTACCGTTCGATACTTTTGAATTATGCAATATTCTTAAACTTAAAATCTTGGGGTTTTTGTTTTGTGGAAATTTAATGTGTATCTCTGCATAGTGTGCTGATGTTACCTACTCCTTCTAACAAATTGTTTTATGTAATCAAATGAAATCAGGAACAGGTAATCACACATGAACGCGTGATATAGTCACTAACCACTCTGTGACTTATAAGAAAGTCAGAAGGCCAGCAATTTCCACCCCCCAAGCACATTGATTCAGCTAGGATTAGTATAAACAATTAAGGATGTTCCAGAACAATATTTTGCTATCTGCTTTCAGTGCTGCCTTTGACATACTACAGACATTGTGATTTTATTAACTACCACAAACTATATCAGCTATAAATTACAAAAATTCTGCAGGATGCTTTCTTTGATTTTGCAGATACCTAAATAAACCATAATGAATTAAAGTGAGATGCATGTTAAACATATTAAAATTTCCACCATTTAAATTCATAATTACATAAATACTTATGGAGACATAATCAACTAAATTAATACCTACTTAAGGTCAGCAAGATTATCCCTTGTCTGATTAATCTTTCTATTTTTACCATGAAGCCAGTCTTCAAGTTGTTTTTTATTCGGAAAGTATCCCAACAGTGATGTCAGTTCATCAGAATGTCTTGATTTTACTTTTCTAATCTGCTCTTCTTTTTCTGCCTGGGGAAATAAAGTATTTTAAATTAATTTTTTCAGATCTCCAAGTTTATGTCACTCAATGCGTTCATGAAATTAATGGCTTCTATGAAGTCAGACAGAAGCTTTACATACGATTGTTGATAAACACCTGAAAAATACACCAATCTTGAGGGGACTGTATTAATTTCATGTCCCTCTCTTATGAGATGATGATAGAAAAATTACTTTGTCTTTCTTCAGCATGTCCATTTGGGTAATTGTCATGGTATGTAGATTCAACTGTTCCATCTCTTGATCCAACTTCCTAAGGGCTTTGTCCAGGTTTATTTTCTCATTTTGCAGAGTTTGTACTTCCAGTTCAAGTGTTTCTACATTGCTGTTCTTCTCAGCCTTCTCCAGCTCATGTTCCTAAACAAAAAATGCAAGCCCAGAAGACTTAAATAATTACACTAATCAATAAAGTTCTAACTAAAGGAAAGAGAAGAAAGCTCTTCAGCTGCCCGGCAGCTGTTACAGGAATGACACTTAAAAGATTTGTAAAGAATACATGAAAAAGGACAAAGGCTGTGATGTTGGCATGGGGAAAGTAAAGCAGATACTGGATGCACTGTTTTGAAATGTAGCACTGCCCCAAGTTGCTCATGCTTTTACCATAAGCCATGATGACATGATTTAACTTCAGGAAGCTCACTCATACTTAGTATGATTCTCTGTATTTTAGCATCTACTGTACATTTGGAATTATCCTAGTGAGGAGGCTAGAAGAAACACTGTCAAGCACTGAATCCATACACTGCTAACAAACATAAAATATTTGGCAACAAAGGGATAACCAGCTGTTCAACTGGAACATAAAATGCTTGTAACTTTATACTACTTCATCAGATAAAATGCTTATAACCAACTAGCCCATCTCACAGACAAGTTATCTGAAAAAATGTAGCTAGTGTAGCACTTTAGGTCATATTTTTGTGGCCCAATAATTTAAGACTGACTAATCTTATGACATCACCAGCTGTGGCTATTGCCTATTTATAACTCACCAAGCAGAAGCAGTACATTCTATGCATGCACTGTACAAAAAAAAAGTAGTGAACAGTCCCTGCCCCCAAGGGCGCCCCATCTAAACAGACAAAGCATAGCGAGGGTATTAAAAGCGCAAAAATGCAACAGATGGAGTAAACACCAAGGGCTTTTTTGTTTGGGTTTTTTTTAATAATGAAACCAAAAGCTTTTATTTCAAACTTCTATAAATTTTTCAATTACATTAACTTACTGTCTTGACAATCTCCTGATTCAGTTCCAGAATTCTGTCTGAAAACCCCTCCAACTGCTGCAATTCACATTTTACATTTTTTAGCTCAACTTGTTTCTTATTTTGAATGTCTGATTTCAGGTCAATGGTTCTTTCTAATCCAGTTTTCTTGTCTCTTATTTCATCTATCTGTTTTTGTTTCATTGCTTCTTTTCGTGCAAATTCTCTCTGAAAGAAGTCAGCAATAATATACTCATTATTTTTTTCACAGGAAAACAACATTTAAAAACACTTCTTCACACGAGCTTGCAAATATTCACCACTGTAATACAAGACATTGAAATACTTAGATAACTAGAACTTGTCAAAAATTTTCTGCTGAAATGTTTAGACAGGTAAATGCAGATGCATCATACTGGCAGCGTTCTGTGAAAGCAACTCCATTTTGAAGACGACTTCAACAAAAAGTTGCTTATTTTTTAAACCAGTTGCCCACTGTAATTCTTCCTCAGGCTTTTTAGCTTGTCAGTGATCCACCTGCACAAGATGGCTGCTGAGAAAAACCTATTTGAAGAACTGCCTGTTCAATAGCTTTGGCAATTCAGATCACTTGATGACCACTCTTAGTTCCAAAACCAATTTCCATGGAAAGATTCAGGCAACCCATAATAAAGAACTCCAGAAGAAAAAAAATGGCTTCGGTTTCCATCCCCCAACATTCTTCCTCCCAGCACCATGAAGACACATATGGACCAATAAGACACTAATAACCAATACTACCTACACTACTAAAACAACAAAACTCTTACCATCAAATCATTTGCGGCTTCTGCATCTCTTTCCTGTCTCTCCTTCAACAACCTGTTAAAACTGGTAATGTGCCTCTCATTAAAAGGTGCTCGCTCAAAACCTTCTAATTCCAGTTGTGCTGCCAAAGACTGAATTAATGAATCCCTCGTTGTGATGTGTTCTTGGTGACGATCTGCTTGCAGTTGAAGACGACCTTCACAAAAAGAAAATGTGACATAAACACTCAAAAAACGAGGCAGAAGATACAGTTAGGATTCAAAGTCAGCTGCAACCATTTTCTTAAAGTCTTTGAAACCAAAGTATTTTTAAACAACACAAAAAGCTCCAGAGTAAAAACAAGCTTTAGCTTGAGAGATTGGTATTTCAGGTAATTAAATTTTTATTAATTAAATAAATCAAGAATTTAAAAGAAAGCGTCTTAAAATACTAAAAATATTATTCTGATAAATATAAACAAACAAAGCCCAAACATATTTTATGTAAGCATATATTTTGTGTCTCAACTACTACAGCTTTACTGAAATTCCCATAGTCTATCTAAAAGAGAATGCAGCATATATGAAATCGTATTATCCCAAAGCCCTCTGACTAGTCCGCAGCCTCCACCTGAGACACTGACCATGCCAAGCATTCAGCTTTCACGTTTTTCCTGGTTAAAGCAGACTTATACAATCACATCTGATTAGCAGGAATTTTCATCACCTAAAGAAAGTACAAGCTCAGACAGTGAAAACAACTGTGTTGTAAACTGCTAGGCTGACATTGATCTATGCCACCGTAAATTATCTATTTGGTATATTTTTATAAAGAATGGTCCATTTAAGAACAAAGGTACTACAAGTTGTAATTATAGGTCAAAGCAACAAGTGCACATTAGAAACCCCAGGAGAAGAACGCTAAGACCTGTCCACCTGTGAGAGTCTCATACCGTACTTCGCAGCTGACCCCAAGCTCAGCCACATTTTAGGGGTTTTGTCCAGTTCAAATCCCTTCAATTCTTATCAGTAATTCCATTTCAGATTTTAATTACATTAAAAAAGAAATACAAGCTTATAGATGAAGTCTAAAATACCTCGTTCAATAAGTAGTTCCGATTTCTCACTGTTAAATCTCTGGCACTCTTTGGTGGCTCTATCTAGTTCACGCTTACAGTCTGATAATCTCTTCTCCTTCTCCTTTACTGTTCTCTGGTGGTTCTGGTATCTATCCCTTAGTTGTTCATCTGTTCCTTGAAAAACCTGTACACCAAATACAAGACAGAATAAAGTTATCTTTTTAATTAAATTTATAAGCCAATCAATGATGTTTTAAAAAAAGTATAGTTTTTACCATAACAGAATTCAAGAAATAAGACATAAATACCTCCCACACAGAATTTCTACATTAAGACATATATTAAGAAAAACTAAATATGCCACAAGCAAAACTGTAAAATCTATTTTTCTTAGGCTGATAAAACAAATTAATCTAAATTTTTACCACTAAGGAATTTCTTTTCATTTTTCAAAACAGTTTTAAATGCCTTGTCACAATCACAACAGAAGACTGACGATTATTTCTTATTTTAAGAGAAAGAAATAAAAAATCTCCAGGGAGATGAACAATATTAATGTCAAGAGCCATCCCATACTGGTCAAAACAAGCGCTGGCTATCATCAACGTACAGTGAGAGGTAGATATTTTCAAGTTACACACCGCAGGGCATTGTTACCAGTAATTATCACTTTCATGAAAACTTCTGTCAGTATTTGCCTTCCTGGCAAGCTAGTCTATGGTGGAGGGAAAAGTTACAAAAAGCAATTTAACCCAAATTACACAGAAACTAATACAGCTTTATTGAGCCATATTTGCAATATCTGGTAATATCAAGCGAGTTATATGGGCTATGAAAATGTTCTTCACCAACATCTGATGCATAATATAAATATATACTTAGTTCACTGGGTAGCAAGAGACAGACTGACTCTTCAGCAGAAAGGATGGCAGCATGAAATTTAAAAGGCAACCTTTTCCATCTTCTGTTGCAAATCTTGATTATCTTTCTCCATCTGCTTTCTTCTGCTCTCCAGAGCTCTTACATCGTTGTCTAGCCTCGTTACTTTTGTGAGATTATGTTCAACTGCTGCCAGAGAACTCTGCAAAGGAAAGAATGCTGTAAGTGAAATATCTCACCAGCTTATGAATCCCATAATCAATTGTTCTACACAATGTAGTAATCTAAGTGTCAAACCCTCAGCTTTATAAAGTATTTTTAAAAAACAGGGGGGTTTAAGTTTAGTTTAGTTTTTGTTTTAGTTATAGTTTATAATAGTTTTAGTTGCCAGCTAAATTTGAGAGAGATTTTAACTTAAGCTACAAGAAACCAATGCTGCTGCAAGAGTTTCACAAACTATGTTCTTAAACCTCCAATGACTGTTTACACATTAGACCAGCATCGGCCAGGTTTGTTGAGATATGCTTGATTCTGCTTCAGAGCAAAGGATTAGATAACACAACATAAAAGTGTAAGATTTTAATCACGAAATTCATCCAGCTTTCACATTTTTCTGTGTTGTTTAGTCCTTATGTATTGTTTTGTATTAAAGTCTTCAGATAATCATCATGCAAATCACCTTCAGCGGATCAAGTTGACTCTCGATAGATTTTACATTCTCCTTAGAAGCAGCCAGTTGAGCCTCTCTATTGCTAAGATGATTCTGGATTTCCTGTGCTTTTTCTTTATTCTGTTTTAGGTATTTCAGTTCTGTCTGACATTCTTTTACTTTCAAGCTTTGTTTCAGTCGTACTTGACGGAGAGTTTCGAGTGCTTTAATATACCTTTAAAAAAACCCAAAATTTCAGATCCTATCGGCAATATAGTAATACTGATGTATGAAACATTTTCATTAACACCTACATTATTAGAGAAGACATTTCTTACTTAGTTTTTTAATTAATTAATTAATTTTTTAATTAATTACAGTAAAGAGAATAACCTTGTTGCTGAAAAGATCTCATCGAATTTTTGTTTCAGGGCCTTCCCTTCACTTAATGGCCAGTTGGATTCTTCTTGGTGGCAGAAAATGACATTGTTAATCACCGATTTGGAAACACCAAGGGCGCTGATCATCTCCCGATCAATTTCTGCACACTTAGAACTCAGACTGACCTTCTCACCATGCCTATGTAGCACAGATAAAGAAAATCCCCGAAGAAGTTACTAGCAAATTCTTTTAAAAGTAAACTGCATTTTTAACGGTATAATCTCATTGTAACGTACTGATTCAAAAACTTAACAAGAAACAATTTTTAAGAATATAATTACCATGTTCAACACACGCATTTAACACTGTCAATATTTGTAGGCAAGACTATTACACATTTTAAAACTATGCAGAACCACCAGAGGGAGCAAAAACGATCTTGAATGAAGTTAAGTGAATACACTTCTCAAACAGTGGAGATTGGAGTCAAACACGAGCCAAAAATGATCTGAAACTGAAAATGGTGCTAAAGGAAGTAAAGCCTACATACTCCACACAACGCTACTTTCAAACTGTATCATTATTAATGCAATTTTCAAATAAATGCAAGTTCATAGATATAAGTAGTTCTTAAAGTAGTGGCTATCAATTGTAGGATTTTTGAATCAACAAGTGATGAAACTACATAGGTTTCATCTAAGAGCATTGGTAGCTACTTCAAGGAATACGCTACCAAATTTTCTCTTGTCTTATACATAAAAAACATACAAACCCCAGACTGATCTTCACATCAAAGAAAGAAAACTTACTTTGTTCTAGTAATGACACCTTCAAGTGTTTTAAATTCTGTTTTCTTGCCTTTCTGCGTACAGACCATGGATCGCTGGACAGCTACGAGCTCTCCGTTTACATCTCGAAACTGTAATCGAATCTGAGCTCTAACATCTGTTTCATTGGCAACCTTTAGTAGAAACAAAAAAACTTAATAAGGGAAATTCTTTTCAACATCCAAATGAATACATTTCTTCCCAGCTGTGGGTAATGTCCCGATCTCCCCCAGCACTTTGTTTTTTCTGAAACAATACGGTCAGGTCATCTCTGCCTAGAACCTGAGCACCTCTATTTTCATCACAACACTGAGTGCTGTGAAGTATTTGACTTGCAAGTAAATACACGTTAAATCTAGTCACTATGACTTTTACCTTTGGATCGTGAACAAATGAGTTTCCTTTGGTGCCAGGAGGAAAATCTCCAGTGGATATATATTTAAGACATTCAATGATAGTCTAAGAAAACAGAAATAAATATATAGTTATAATGCCAATTCAGAGTAAACAAGATGGACTACAGGCAAAAACACAGTAACAGCCCAAACATTTACAAATGAGTTAAATACGCGAGGAGAGAGAAATAAGAAATAACATTTTATTTTTGAGTATCCTGAGAACATGGTACTTTGCAAAATGGGTTTTAATCAGGATCTGGATCAATTTCCTATGAAAAGTATCAACCGGTGCTCTGCAAAATCCAGGCATGAAAGCACATCTCTCATAGCGCTAAACACCACCACATTTACAGTAAACAGTAAGACTTTTGCAATATTATTAATACTTTTATGTAGAGATCATTATTCATATTTTGAGGCCTTTCAGAGTTATTTACAGTGCAAAACCAAACACATAGTAAGTCCTACCGTTTTTCCTGCACCATTTGGTCCCACCAAAATAGTTAACGGATTAAAGAAAGTGATAATTTGTTTGTCTTTATCCTCTACCCCAAAACTCCTCACTCCGAGGATACTCATTTTCTCAATCTTCGACATTTCTGCAGAACTTCTTGTCTTCCAAAGTCAGAAGTGTAAATGTTATAAATTCTGTAAAATAAAGCTTTTCGAAAAAATCTAGAAGGCAAAAAATCACAGCACATCACTGAAAGCTGACAACACATCCACACAAGCACAAAATATGTACATCTTCAAAAACACAGCTACGGCTCTTCAGTTATGGCTCAAGGTAGAGAACATAGAAAGGCAAAACTCTCATTTGTTTTAAGCTGAGAAGCTAATCAACTCCAAATTAAGAGAACTGCCATAGTATTTATCATTAAATCAAAAACAATGGCCAACAATAACCCTTGAAGTGTATGAGAATCGTGCTTTACTCCACACCACAAAACCCACGCGCAGGCTTTCAGAATGCCCCAAACACAACCCAGGCACTGGTATTTTTTCCCTTTAAAAACCCACTGTTGTACTGCAATACCCAACGCTGTGCGAGCTTCACAGCTTCGCTACCGCCTCCGTTTCTCACAGGGCCGCATTCAAACTCGTACGGGACACCCAGCACTACCTTTGTCCTGGTATGAGGGGGGAGAAAAAGCAGACGACTTCGCAGGCCACAGCCGCGGGGGCAGGCAGGGCCCAGGGGCCTGCGCACGGGTGGGAGCTGCCCCTGTCGCAGGGGTGGGCTAAGTGATGGAGGCAGCCCCTACCCTCCGGCCCGGTACTGACCCATGGCGAACACGGCTACTTCAAGCGTGTACATCTGTGTGTTTCTGCTGTGTTTCATACGGCGTTGCTCAGTGCGCTCCCATTCTCCCCTCAGGGCCTTCCCCGTCCCCCCCGCCCTCCCCCGGCACGGCCGAGCCCAGGCGCCTCCGGGGAGGCCCAGCGGCGCTCGGCCCCGCCAGGCCACGGCTGCGGCTGGAGGCGGGCGGCAGCGGTGGGGGCACCGGGCGGGAAAGGGCATTTCCTGGAGAAACCCCGCTGCCGGGGCAGAGGTGGGCAGCGGGAGTTTCCCGCCCGGAGCCCCGCGCTGCAGCGGGGGTGGACATTTTCCAGGGAGAGGCGATGGCAGCGCCGCAGCGGAGGCAGCCCTTCCCCTGCCGGCCCCCGAGCCTCCCCGCTCCCCCAGCCCGGTCACCTCCGCTCGTCGCCGCGGTCCCGCGCACCCCGGCAGCCACCGCGGCCGCCGCCGCCACGCCCCGGCAATGGCGGGCCCCGCCCGCCCCCCGCCCCGGCCCGGGCTCGCTACCGCCCCCCGCCGAGCCCGGCCGCCTGCAGCCGCCGGCCGGGGCCGCCCGGCGGGCCCGCGTTTGGGCCCGGCCGCGTCGCTTGCCCTGGTTGCCCGCCCCGTCTTCTTCCACAGGCCCTGTGGGGCGAGGAGGGAAGGCGGCAACGATGAGGAAGCCCCGCTCCAGCTCTTCCCCACGGCCCCTCTCCGCATCCCCACGGCCCCTCTCCTCGTCCCTTGGCCCCTCTCATCCCCACAGCCCGTCACCTTGTCCCCCAGCCCCTTTCCTCATCCCCACAGCCCCTCTCATCCCCATGGCCCTTCTCGGCATCCCTCGGCCCCTCTCCTCGTCCTCCAGCCCCTCTCCTCATCCCAATGGCGCCTCTCATCCCCACAGCCTGTCACCTTGTCCCCCAGCCCCTTTCCTCATCCCCACGGCCCCTCTCGGCATCCCTCGGCCCCTCTCCTCGTCCTCCAGCCCCTCTCCTCATCCCAATGGCACTTCTCATCCCCACAGCCCCTCTCCTCATCCCCCAGCCCCTCCTCATCCCCATGGCCCCTCTCCCCCAGCCTCTCCTGCCTGCCCTGTCCCCCAGTGGCACCCAGCGATTCCCGCCCCTGCTGAGAAGCCGTTAGTGCTTTTATTAAAAACATAATTGTAAAATAATAATTTCAAAGGGTTTTAAAATAATGTTTCCAGCCTGCTGCCGCAGCTCAGTGCCCCCACAGTGCTGGTACAGCAGCTATGGCAGTGGAAAACTCCAGCTGGCCCCAGCTCCAGCGCTCGCCCTCAGAGTAGACAGGTCGCCTGTTGGAAAACAAATCCTCCAGCCTCATCATCAAATGGAGTGAGTGGATCATCCCACAGACAAGCCCGCTTTTTCCGACAGTCTGATTAAGTGATGAACGGACCTGGGGGTAACCGAGTTGTGGGGAGTGTGTCAGTGTATTGCTGAGCCCTGCTTTTAAGGCAAATCTGTGGATCCCCACAGCAATCCAGCCCGGTGCTTCTGTCTCAGAAACCACATTTCTGATGCTGGCTTTGATGTCTGCTCATTCTGCCCGTTACGCGCTGTTGAATCAGAGCCAGCACAGGATCAATGACCGGCGTGCAAAAAGGTGGCACAGCATCGTCGGAGCTGCGATAGCTACCTGGCTGGCTGTAGCAATGCCACAGTGTGTGCTCAAGTATTTCCAGCAGTAGCATGAGTCCTCGGCGCTGTGGGTGAGCGGTGGTTCACCATGACGCTGTCGGTAGTATAAGTGTGATGCATCCCTCTCTCGCAGCGACAGATGAGAGTCAGGAAATGGTTTACAAGTCTGAGGTGTAATATGATCTGATAATTCACCTTTCTTAGTAGGAAATCTAGAATACAAACTGCAGAAACTCCACATCAATCTCTTGGTGCTCAGTGCAGGAAGAGGATAAAGTGTAGTCATATATCTGATTGTAGGATCGCTCCATTTAGGTTTAATTTGAGGGGAACTTTCCTTCAAATCCGTATGAAAAACAGGGAAAGAATGACTAAACCAAGTGGTATAAGGTATTTTTGAAGTTAATATCTTAGCAGGACTAAAAAAAGTGTTGGGCATACAGACAAGTGCCGTTAGAGTAGACAAAATGTGTGAGGACCCTCCGCCACGTCCTCCCAAGGAGAACAGCGTCTCTTGCACAGGGTAGCTGCTGCGGGGCATAGCCCTCGTGCTTCACCTTCCTATTTCAGAAGTTTAATACAGGTCATTGTGGTCGTTCAAATACCGTTCTGATGCACGGAGTATGAAACCCAAACAGGTGGCCTCTCATTAAGTAGAAATGTTTTACTTAACAGCATATAGTATTCTTTTCCACATTTTACACCTGCCTACAAAAGTTGTTGGAAATAGAAAATAAGCTGTTTGTAAGGAAACGGTATTACTTCCATTACTAATCCTGCTCTTTATTTGCTCATCATTTTCTGAAAATCTGTCTTGTGGATTGACAGCTGTCATGCACAAAGGTGAATTTTGTTAGACTTACCAAAATGTGAAAATAAGTTGCAGCAGCTTTTCACATTAAATGCAAACAGCTTCCATTTGCATTCACAGACAGCTCAACGGCAGCTGACCAAAGCAACTTCATGCTTCTGGGGGAGCGACTCCAGCAATTTCTATAATCTGGAAAAAAATACAAAGAAAGAGTCCATTTCCTAATTAAATTAGAACAAAATTAGAAAGCATTCAGAAATGCCTCCTATATGTGTCTGAAGGGAGATTGCTAAATAATGTTGTCAAAATTCCATGCAGTTTTTTGCATCCAAGTCTACCTGTTTTATAGGCTTTCTTAGCCACAGTGCTAAGTCTGATTTTTTTTAGAAAAATAAGAGGATATAAGAGAAAAAAAGAAAACAGAATGAAAACATATAATACCTTTAGCAAGGCTGCATGTTTTGTACCACTTGGTAGGTAGTAAAATACAGATCCTGCTCTCAACAGCCAGATAAATAGTTATAAAACTGGCATGAAATAATACACCTGAAAGAGTTAAACAGGAAATCAATCAATGGATAACATGCATGTCTGTTATCGGACATAACGACAGAAACTGCCGCAAGAGCTGTTGTTCCTATCAATGTTCACTCGGGTGAGGAAGTAGAAGTTCAAATCACTTTAAAATGGGTAAGTTGTTTCTTACTCACTCTGAAGAAAAGAGGGAAAGGGGAAATAACCACTTTCCCTGCAACAGAGAAAACTTCACCTGCTTCTGGTTAAGTCCTCAACCATTATCTATCTTTTTCTGTGTACCCGTGAAAACAAAAACTCTTAACATTGCTGGTTTTCTGACATTTATGATCTTAGCATAGTTTGTTAAATACTTTAAACATTTGAGTCTGTCCTGGAAAAGAACTTGAGGAAAAATCCTGGACGTTAGGGAAGTCCGAAATTCTAAACCAGATCTGGAGTTTTGCAACTGACCTTTATTTCCATAACGAGAAAGCCAATCTCTCACAATTTTAGATCACCAAATAACATGGTTAATAATGACCACATGCACAAAGCCCATAAAGAAGTCACCTAATAGAGCATTATAAAGATAACAGTGTGTCAAGAGCTGTATATCATCAAATCTAGAAGACGTGGTCTGTGGACTCCAGCTATTGCACCGGTAGTGCCTTTGGGCACTGTTTAATCAGAGGTTACTCAACACTTCGTAGATGCTTTGAGGTCTACAAAGGGGTTGGAAAGGAGTGCCAGAGTTTTGAGGCAGTTTTGGGGACTGTAGGAAGGTTCCAGGTGATTTGGGGGTAGGAAAAAGGATCTCTCCCTTTGGCTGCTCAAGTTCGTTTCTTTCTAGGGCCCACAGACTTCCTCTGCCCCCTTGTACCAGTCTTCTCCCACAT
Organism: Platalea leucorodia; assembly: GCF_965183815.1. NCBI lineage: Eukaryota > Metazoa > Chordata > Aves > Pelecaniformes > Threskiornithidae > Platalea > Platalea leucorodia. The sequence continues at coordinate 15,917,411 of NC_138833.1, read as the reverse complement.
CCACTGCAAGAAGCAACTCTTCCTCTTTGCTCCATAGCCCCTATTCATCTTCCAGTTAGAAAAAAGTCCAACCAGAACAAAAAAAAGCCGGAAGACTGCCGCTTCCTCCCACCTCTGGGGCTTTCTTATCCTACTCCTGAGGAGCAGGAGTCCCTCCAGGACTAACTGCAGGGACAGGCTGCTAGCCGCAGATGCCATGAACACTCTCGCCTCTTCCCGGCAGCCTCTGTCCAGGTGGGAGCCATCTCAGGCTCACCTATAGGTAAACCAGGCAAGCTGCCAATCTTGGGAATCTAATTTGCCTACACTTTCAGTCAACTCCAAAATTTATTAATAACTTTACCAGCATACGTGCTTACTGTGCTTCCTTTGCGGAGGTAAACAAAGCAGCCAGTCTTGTATCAGGTCAAGTTCATGGTTAGGTAACAGAGGCAAACTTTGGAAAACAGCCCTGCATACTCAGTCTCAGCATGATCTGTAATTAAAATAAGTAACATATAAATGATAGATGAAGTGAGACTGGACCTTATCATAAGCTGGTGGCCAGCAGGTGGTTTTGTGGCTAACAATTCAGGCTTTCTCTATGGTTGTAGTCTGGTGATAATCCTATTTTTTATGACTGTGAAAAAGCTTCATAAAACGTGATCTATGGCCACTACAGATCTTGAAACAAGAAGAGGTTAGTATTCGCTTCACTGAGACATTGCTGGCACAACAGGCTGTAAGAGTATTGCCAAAGTCAAAAAGTCATACCCATCTTTCAGAAGCAAATACAACTCCTCTAGATAGATGATACTAGATTATACTCCATTTGTGTGTTGTCTCCTGCCCCGTAGCTGCCTCCTTACGACTCAGTAGTTCAGGAGCACAATGCCATCAGTCTCTGTTGTTGCTGCTTTCTCCATGGCAATGCTTTTCCACGTTGCTGATGGATGATGCACAAACCATATCCTGACTCTGCAACCAGTCTGACCTCTGGAATAGTCTCCAAAAGTCATTAGTTAGGAGACTTAGTTATTGGCATTGTTTCTAGTAAGAGTTTTCTGTTTCACACACACTATTTTCCCACCAATATGAAATCTATTCTCTAAATCAGTGTGTATGCTACTGCAGGATGGTTTAGCAGGAATGATTTCTTCACTTGTGATCTATCTCCTTCAACTGACACTCAGCACAGTTATCAGCCTTTCAGAGTATATAAATCTGTGAATGTGAAAGTATGAGGCTGAGGAGCAGAAGGGACTACCTGAGTCACTGTTTCCAGTCTCCTGCAATGCGTATTATCGTGTCGTCCCTTCTAGAAATCTGTCAACGCTCCTTTATAAAACTGGTTGGAACATTAGGTAGAAGAACAACTAGCAGTTACAAACTTTTATATTTCCAGCCTAAATGTCTGGTGGCTGGAGTGTTCCCTGTTTGAATTTTTCTGAACGTTGTCCCGTATCTATCTTCTTCCTGCTCGTATCTCTCAATCTGTTTATAGACTGCACGTGTTCTCAGCCTTCATTTTCCCAGATAATCAAGCCAAGCTCTTCCATGGTCTGAGCTCTTTGTTCAGCTGGTCAACGACACTGTTAATGACGGTAGGGCAGAGACTACATCTTGAGGCCACTCATTAGTTACCTACTTCAGCCTAATTATTTTCCTTTTCAACACAACTCTTACCATAGCCCAGTAAACTGTTCATCTGCCTTAATACTTTCACATCTTCATCAACCAATACATTATTGTTTGATACAGTGCTTTACTAATCCCCAGATACCTAGGATCCTTGTCTTCTTATAGGATGAACTCTTATCAACGAAGGATATCTGGTTGCTCTGGCATGATCCATCTACAGCAATCAATGTTACGTTTTGTCTTATTCTACCGTTTACTTCTATGTCTTTAACGTATGTTTCTTTCTGTCATGGTTTAACCCCAGCCAGCGACTGAGCACCACACCGCCGCTCGCTCACTCCCCCCACCCCGGTGGGATGGGGGAGAGAATTGGAAGGGTGAAAGTCAGAAAACTCGTGGGTTGAGATGAGAACAGTTTAATAATTGAAGTAAAATGAAATAGAATAGTAGTAATAGTAGGAATAATAATAACAATGATATAATAATACAATAATAATGTACAAAGCAGGTGATACACTATACAATTGCTCACCACCCACGGACTGATGCCCAGCCCATCCCTGAGCAGCGATTGCTGCCCCCCCGGCCAACTCCCCCCAGTTTATAGACTGGGCATGACGTCACGTGGTATGGCACAGCCCTGTGGCCAGTCTGGGCCAGCTGTCCTGGCTGTGCCCCCTCCCAGCTTCTTGTGCACCGGGCAGAGCAGGGGAAGCTGAAAAGTCCTTGACTGGTGTAAGCACTGCTTAGCAACAACTAAAACATTGGCATGTTATCAACATTATTCTCATACTAAATCCAAACCACAGCACTATACCAGCTACTAGGAAGAAAATTAACTCTATCCCAGCTGAAACCAGGACACTTTCCAAACTTGTTCTAAAGGCCAACATATCAGAGGAGCCAGCCTTCACTAGTCCAAGTTGCTTTTTATGTGTAACTTAATACACCACTTTATAGAGAATTGGGGGATGTAGATTTTATCATCCCCTGATTTGAAAACTCAGTTCAGCTCCAAGTCAGGCCTGGAGGAATGCCAAAGACACCCGACTGTCTCTCCAAGAGCTGCTGACCCAGCCAAATCATTTTGTCTTCCTTCTCATTTTGTTGCAGTCCACCCCGTCGCTTCAGAGCTGCTCTCCACTCACTGCATCGCCTGCCTCGCAATATCTTATAGCAGTATTTTTCCTCCGACTGCCCATCCTTCCTTGAGACTTTTTTAACCACTGTGATATCTTCATTTACCTGATTTTTTTTTTTAATTCCTATGTACTGACAGTTCTGATTTCACCCTACCCTACAGGATAAGCACGGACGCAAAGTCTGACAGACAAGGTATTTGCACTCAGCTGGGAAATGGAACCTTACATATTGATCTCATTTGTTTCTGCTGCAGTTGGGTGAATGGCATTTTACTGGGAGACACTTATCCTATGTTGCCTTCATACGTTTTTTCCATTCTACTCCTACGTACCTCCCGTAATGTCACAACTCTCTTTATTCAAATTCTGCAAGACTCATTGATACTGTGATACAAAGAACTGCCATGGTTCTATCCATTGATGATGGACAGAAGTCTTCTGTTATTAAAAATCATGTGCATCTTGTTCCTCTCCCAAATCATACCTTGGTGGTGTGTCACCATGAGTGTGATTAGTTTGGGGCAAAATTCTTCATTATTTCAAAAATGACTAAGACATTGTTTGTGATTCAGATCCTGGTGACAGCCCAAAAAGATTAGATCATTGGCCAATATAGCAAGAATAAACTTTTACTTCTTTAATTCTTGTTAAATATATTAAATATATTTAATATATATATTAAATATATACTCATATATTAAATATATTTAATACTCTATTAGCATGTGCTATGATAGACATGCTAATTTCTATACTAATAATTTTTAGTAAAACTACCACTATTTGTGGTAGCGAACAAAATGTTCGCTTTATATCCACACTGTGGGAAAGGGAAACCTTTCCGAAGATCTGCTTTTCTTCTGCCTAGTTTGTCATAGATGCTATGAATCGCTCTCCCTCGAGGAAAGAGTGGCCATACCAGGTCAGGCAAAAGTCCATCTTACTCGCCGTCCTGTCTCTAAGAGTAGTCAAATGCTGATTTCTATGGAGGAATGTAAGTATATGTTGTGTTATTCCCCTCGTGCTCTTCCAGGACCCAAACATTTTCAGCTGTGGGGCCTCTTGTGTTCCTTTCGATGTGCTCTGACAATAGGATGCTCTATGTCCCTAGTGTTGAAAGCTTTTTTGTGCGCTTTTTTCAGTTAGGATCAAAAGATCCTTTCGAGAGTATACTTTCATTATTTACTTTCAAGAGTAAAATACCTTTCAAGGTATTTTAATATTTAAAAAGATATTTAAAAGTTTAGTTTAGCAGTGTCTTCAACAAGACTTAAACAGATCTGTTCATAAAATTATGTATTGAGAAATTAATTATTTGATGTGCACAAGGTCTCCTTTGTTTCCGTAACTCTCAAGCAGATAGCTATGGAAAACCAGATGACTCTTCTCACATTGTTGAGTGATTTGTCTGATTTTGCTGGAAAATTGTAACCTTTTAATGAGTGACTGTTACCCTCTCACAAGCCCTTCCCAGGCATCTGAAAGTAGTTTTTAGCCATTCATAAGCACTTCAGTATTTTTCAGTACATAGAGTTTTTCCACTAACGTTGAAGGACGAGGTTTTTACTTGATGCCAGGACTGCTAATTTCTGCCATTAATGCCTACCATGCTTTTACTATTTGGCTGTTGCTAATTAAACTCCTGCTTTTCCCAGCTGCGTATTATATGCTGAATTTCACAGAACAGTGAGGGTGAAGGAGGAAGGCTAAAGAAGTCAAATTGGTTAAGTGGTGTTAGGGTCTGTGTATGTCTAAGAATTTGCTGTTATTTTTTACTATACCTAGAACTGCAGTTTATGTTAGAAAATCCTATTGAACGAAGGATGTCATATTACTGAGTGGAATGTAAGAACTGTTTAGGTTTCCAGATCTCCATCTATCTGATTGCATGATGCAAAAATAAGAATAGAACCACATAAAGATGTGTGTTATACAAGGAATACTCCTATTTCCTGTGATGAGCTTTTGATATTGTGTAAGAAAATGACATCTCTTATCTACAAAGGTGTTTTCCCTTTATTTGATGTCAGAGGGAAGGAAACCCCCCACCTGTCCCCACTGAGGCATCCCACAGTGCCTATAGTAATTCACACTATGTTCTTGTGCCTTTTCCTATATGAGAAAATTTTCCCTTCGATTTAATATTCAAGGTGTACATGAGTATATATAGGCAGCATGTGGTGTTAAAAAGGCATAAATCAAACGTAGCTTTCCTGGAAGCAAAAATGCTGTTGCTCTATATCTTCTTATTGAGTTGCTGCTTATCTGGCTCAATGGGCGGTGCAATAGAAGAATTTAAAGTAAACTTCAAGGCTCTAGTGGATCAAGCAAACAACGAGGTGGGTCGTTATCTTTTCTTCATTTTCTACAGTTCTTTTGATGGAAGTATAAAATTGAGTCTGGGCTAATTTCAGCTCTAGTTTGCATGTCCTGCGTTTTGTTTGTTAAACTTGAGGTGCTGAAGGCACTGCATGTCAGCCTCTCCTGAGAAGCTGGCACTGCAATTGTTTCCCCAAAGGAAGTTCAGAAATAGAAAACCTGATAAAGACGATAGGTAGGTAGAGATGCTTAACAATGTGGCAGTCACTTAGAAGAGAAATACCTTCTAACACTATTTTTTTTTTTTAAATTTTAGACCTTTCTTCTAGTACCTGTCGGGAAATTTCAGGTAAGACTTTTAAAGCTTCTTTATTACTGCTGTTGTAAATAATTTGGAAAATGATGATGCTTTATAGCAGATCTTGAGAGAAAGAGAGAGTTAGACTACTAAAAAAGACTGACTCCCACAAAAAGGGAATACACATGCTAACGGTATATTCATGAGCAGCTCTATCAAATTCAGTTAAGTTCCTTGTATACAAAAAGTTATGGAAATAAGTAACCAATTCTGAGACCAGGGTCTCTGAGACTTGGTTATGGCCCTACTGAAGTCAATCTCAGGAGCCCTCAGAGAGAGCTTAACACTGAGGCTGTTCTCAACATTACTATAGGAGGTGCAGATCCTGAATGTGACCTGCTGTCATTTAGAGCAGAAGGCGGTGAGTACAGTTAGTACTGGAAATACTAAAACGTTCTTACCTCTCGGCAAACAGACGACTTGACTGTTATAAAGCATAATGGAGTTTGTCTCTGAAGGAAGCAATTTGCAGGCATGAGCAGTTATCGCACACAGCCTTGTTGATCAGTGGTTTTCAACCTGTGGTCTGCAGATTTCTCAGGCTCTGTGAACTGAAAAAAGGTTCAAGAAAAATAACTAAAAACAGGCAGCCTGTTGTTGGGAGGCCTTATCTTTAGAGGAAAAAATGGTTAGAGTTTGTAACTTTAAAGAAGGTGAAGAGCAGCACTTTATAGACAGAAGAGTCCGGTGCTTCTGTCCTTCCGCACGGAGATGGTAGCTGTGAAAGGCAATTAGCAGATCTAATCTCCTCGGGCTACTCAGTGTGATTTTGATAAAACTGCAACCTCAATGGATTTTAATCCTCTTTTACAACTCTTTTCCCTCTTTTTCCTTTATAATGATTTTTTTTTTTTGATGCTATATGTGTTTTTCTCTCCTGCTGTAGATTTTTATCAAATCCCAGAAAACATAGGAAAGTACCCCTTTCCCTAATTGTACAGAAATAGAGTAGACAACAGATAATTTCTTTTTCTGCTGTGCATGCAGTTAGTTACTGAATTTAATGAAAGATAAACTTTAACTCATTTGGCAGAATATAATTTTGCTGTTGTTTGATATATTTTTTTTAGTGCAACCATGTTCCCTGTCACCTTCAAAGAATCATAGATCAGCTGAAAGTTTGCTCTAAGAATGATCAAATGAGACCACACATTTCTCTGATGGAGAAAAACATGGATCGCATAACATCAGCTTTAAATATAGCACGTACGGTAAGTTTCTCATCACTTACAGTGATTAAACAGGTAAAAATGTGAAATTACTGTGAACAGACTGCTCCTTTGTTTTCAAAACATATGAAATTAAGCAACTCAGCATCCTGCTCAACTGAAGTCAATAGCAAAATTTTGATACCATCTCTGTACACTCTTAATTTCGCACCATTGAGCATTAGGCTGCTGCTCAGCAATGGTTTTATAGAAAATACTTACCTGAAATTCGTAGAGTCTGGATGGAAGTTACAGTTTTCTAAAAGATGCATCACTCAGACAAATCCTGGACTTATCATTAGCCAGGAGATTAATGAGAAAAAGTCCTAAGCCACATCTCAGTAAGCAAAGTCAGACAGGAGGAAGTATTCCTGATTCTGAAGAGTCTTCTTTCTGTTACTTCGTGAAGATCTGTCTTTCCTTCTGATTAAATATTGCCTTAAACAACCACTGACAACTCAGCAGCAACCTGCTCTTTTTATTCCCTCCCTTCTTATCACTGTTCACCTCTTATTATTTTTATTCTAGAAACGTGAGAAAGAGAGTTCCTGTCTGATGGCTGAGATGTCCCCGCAGAGAGCCCTGAGGCACTACGAGAGGTTCTTTCAAAAGCTGCACGAGAAGTGCTAGAAGCCCTGCTGATGGGTGCTGGCAACCCAGCTGGTCGGAGACGTCTTTTACCCAACACTAGAGCTGGTTCTGACGGAATACTGCAAAGCTGCCACAGAGCACCACGAAGAGACAGCACAACATTAACATGAATGTTTTATATGTGTATTATCAGATATTTATGTCTTATTGCAGGTATTAACATATTTATTTTATTTATAGAGAGCTTTTGTATTTGTACAGAGTCATAATGTTCAAAGTGATAATGAATAAAAGAACTTAAAATTATTAATTCTATTGTGGGTTGTGTGCACTATAATAATTAGATTATATGTCAAGGCTTCAATAAAACTATGTGAATGAAATTTAAAAAATACAGATTAGAAGGCAGATCCATTAAGGTGCTCTCCTGCAGACATTCACAAAATTGTCAGAATCTTTATTTTCTGAAGGCAGGAGAAAAAAGCGAGAAAAGGCTACCTTTTAAATATGTGCATAATTAAGTTTGAAATTAGCGTGTTTTCCTGAAATTCTATGACATAATTGCAGTGTAGTATACCTGCATACTACGCATTCTTTATTTATTTAATACAGTTATTGTGACCACAGTTCATATTTATTTTAATATTACTCCAAATTTATTTTCAACCCATGTTATCTTCAAACTTTGGAGCAAAGAGTGAGGAATTTGTGTTTGTCGGCTCAGTGCCAAGCCAAAATGAGAGCTTGAGCAGTCTCTCAGGGGTTATTGCAGCAGAAATACGGTAATGATAATTGTAACAACAGAAATAACAGTATAGTGAAGGATGTCTAATTTAGGCTGGATTTGTTTTTTTTTTTTCCTCAGGATTGCCTTAAGCTATATTTTCATGAAATGAAGAATGTATTTGTGAGTTACTTTTCTTAAATAAAGATACTACATTTTTCTAGAATCTGAAGTGTCAGAGGAAAATGATACTTCTTTTGTTAATGTATGGAAGCATACACTGCTTTCCAAATGAAATGCAGTGGATCCGCTGAGCTGGCTTTTGGGGCATGAGGTAGTTTGCGGACCTGCCCAGCTAGGCATTGCATAAGTTTTAAGTCAAAGATACTTGGCATAGACGTATTTTTGGGAAGTCATAGACCCTCTCCAATGAAGTAAACCCCATGAATAAGTAATTGAGCATAATCGTATGAGGTTCAACAAGGCTCAGTGCCGGGTCCTGCACTTGGGTCACAACAACCCCATGCAATGCTGCAGGCGTGGGGAGGAGTGGCAGGAGAGCTGCCTGGTGGAAAAGGACCTGGGGGGGTTGGTTGGCAGCCGCCTGAACATGAGCCAGCAGAGTGCCCAGGTGGCCAAGACGGCCAACAGCATCCTGGCTTGTATCAGGAATAGTGTGGCCAGCAGGACCAGGGAGGTGATGGTGCCCCTGTACTCGGCACTGGTGAGGCCGCACCTCGAGTGCTGTGTTCAGTGTTGGGCCCCTCACTACAAGAAGGACATGGAGGTGCTGGAGCACATCCAGAGAAGGGCAACGAAGCTGGTGAAGGGTCTAGAGCACAAGTCTTATGAGGAGGGGCTGAGGGAGCTGGGGGTGTTCAGCCTGGAGAAGAGGAGGCTGAGGGGAGACCTTATTGCTCTCTACAACTGCCTGAAAGGAGGCTGTAGTGAGGTGGGGGTCGGTCTCTTGTCCCAAGTGACAAGCAATAGGACAAGAGAAAACAGCCTCAAGTTCCACCAGGGGAGGTTTAGATTGGATATTAGGAAAAATTTCTTCACCAAAAGGGTTGTCAAGCATTGGAACAGGGTGCCCAGGGCAGTGGTTGAGTCTCCATCCCTGGAGGTATTTAAAAGATGTGTGGATGTGGTGCTTAGGGACATGGTTTAGTGGTGGACTTGGCAGTGCTGGGTTAACGGTTGGTCTCGATAATCTTAAAGGTCTTTTCCAACCTAAATGATTCCATGATTCTGTGAGTCTATAATTATCTCCAAGGAACCAGAAGGTTTATGAAGATCGTAACAGATAGATAGACAAGATGTGACAAGTACAGAAATGAAAGGGTGCACAGCAAAGTGATTCCCCTCTTGGTGACTGAGAAAGGCCAGGATGAAACCAGACACTTATTAGCAGCGTGACAGTGGCTAATCCATTGGGCTGTGAAACTAATAAACCTTAGCCAGAATGAATAAATATAGCGGTAAAGAGGAAATGCAAAGGACACTGTCCCACAATGCCTGTGCCATTAGTCACTGCTGGAGGTTTAGCAAGAGCAAAACATTGAATTTTGAAAGAACTGAACATGAGAAGGTACCTCTCTAAACAGTGCTCCTCTGACGCAGCTCCTGAGAAGGCACTGTGCATCCTTGGAGGTGCAATAAGCTGGGAAACTTGACCCATCCAGAGGAGATATTACGTACTTGAACGAAAGCTTTCACAAGTGACTGTAAATGATACACGACTGCTAAAATTGATATGTGGCAGAGAGCATCAATTTTTTTCTTTTATTTTATGGTTCATTCCAGCTTTCTGCATAAAACTGAAAAACAGCGACAAAGTCAGTGTTTTACCACAATGTTTGCCGAAACAATATAATCTTAATTAAAACAAACAAAGAAACAAGCCTTTCAACCAACCATTGCTGAGTGACTGTAACGTTACTACAGGTCATCCTAAAAACTCACCTTTCCTTCCAAAGCATGCTAAAATATGTTAAAAGCATCAGCTATAAAGTGATGTAACTACGGGCGGGGACGATATCGCTCACCAATGGCAGGCTAAAACTCATGAGGCAAGCACAAGACAAATGCTACTGACTGCTTAAAAGACCACACTGGAGCTTAATTAACTAATTAAGCAGAAGAGAGCTCTAATTACAGCGTAGTGTCATGCAACCTTCCATAAGCTCAGCTCATACCTACAAGTGTATTCTTTCACTATTCCTTCACGTTCCCTTGCAGTGGGTCCATCCGTGCAGGGCAGAGCGCAGGGAAATCTGTTTTCTCTTTCCATTTTGCTCTTCTGGAAACGTTTTACTTCCTGCATTAATACAGGTTAACAGAGTTTGGAGCACCTGTAATTCTCATTTTTCATGCTATTTGCTTTTCAGGAATACTAGTGGCAGGATTATAAGACAATTTAGAGTCCTTGGGAGCATTTTAAAATACCCTGAGCTAGAGAAATGGATTTTCGGTGTGCAGAGGGACTCTGCTGCCGGCGTGGTGCATCATCCGTTTGCAATCTGGCCAATCCATTGAAAAGTCATTTCAGAAGAGAAGGAAAGGTGCTGTTCCAAACCAGACTCATCAAGACACGGGAATGAGGTTTTTAGGAGTCCTGGGAGGGAAAGGCTGTACACACAAGGGCAGAGGAAGTTAGGAGGCTGGCTGTGCAACCTTTCAAATTCAGGTTCAACATATACAATGCTGTTCACTGCTGCGAGTGAAGAGAAAAAGCCTTAAAGCTTTCATTTTCAAGATGTATAGGCATAAAAAAAAAAAATAAATCAAACTTGGGCAGAGCCTGGTCTTGGGAAGGTCTGTTACTGAATGCAGAGGGCACCCCGCACTGAGGCAGACTCCTGCAGAGCGTGATGTGTGGTGCGGGAACTGAAACCCAGCGCGTCGCTTCCACGATAAAAACCAGAAAACAAATAAACAAAAATATACTGAATTGTTTAAGCTGAAAGAACTATAATCACAGGTTGCTGAGCTGCTACTGGTTTCATTTTCTGGCCAGGGAAGCCAAAGGATTTTAGAAACCAGAAGAGATGTTAAAGCTGCCAGAAGGAATTGCTGAGATCCAAAGAGGTGAGCATCGTGGGATGCTCAGCAGTCACCACTGCTCCTCTGCCTCGTCACTTCAGGGGGTTACAGGACAACTGTTTAGATTTTTTTTTTTTAACTATTCTGGCTACCATTCCCACTGATATTTCCCATGATGCTGAAAAGCTTTCTAGTACAGCCTGGGCCAGCCAGTCATCATGCGTTTGCAAGCAGCAGATGACATTGGCACTTCCATTAGTTTTGGCTGAGTCCTGAGCAACAGCTGGCTCCTCTGGGTCATCTTCCTTTCCCTGGTTTTCCTCTTCTCTTCTGCCTTTTGTTTGCTCTAGAGGAAGCGCCCCACATTGTGCAACAGCTTGGTCAAGCTGGGCTTAGGGTGGCATCCAACAGTGTCCCACTGATGACAGCGTCTGGTGCTAGATAGGAACTGTGCTGCGTTCCTCGCCTACCTGAGCAACTTCTGCCCTGGCTCGCCTTTAAGAAGCAGCAATAGTGGACTGCAAATAAACAAGTCAAGGTCATCTGGCCAACGTTTTCTCTTTTCTTCCAGGTGTCTAACACCACCGAGGAGACTGGCAAACCAGGCATTTCTTGCTATGGATCACTGTGCAGAAAAAGCGAAAATCTGTGAAAACAAAAGCTGTGGTTAGTCCTTGCATTTAAAATCCTTTACGCTTTTGTGGTGTATTTGGTAATACTTACCTAATAAATTACATACATTAAGTAATTAATACATACTTAATAAACCTTACATACTAGGTTTAAACTAACCAGCCACAGCGTTGTTCCCAGCGTACCCCGATGCAGTCCGACTCTGCCTGGCAGGCTCCAATCTCTGCAAGCAGAGTTAAAACCTTTCTCCCCTGAAAAATTGGTCAGATATTGCGCATGTTGTTTCCAGAAAGCAGTCACTCCCACAGACCATTACAGAACTGTAAACAACATTCCTCCTAACAGCCTGTTTCCTAAGAAAAGATTTTACTCCATGTAATTTAGGTCAAGACTGTTTTTTACAAAATTTCTCAATTTCCCTGGCTTGGGACTGGCCTTTGAACAAGTACCAGAGCAGTTTCTGTGGCAGAGGTCCTCCAGGACCTGCACTATGGAGCAACACTACTTTGGGATGCTCTTACAGCAAGAACAAAGTCCAGGGGTTTATCTTTTATCTCCGCTGCATGAAACAGGATTTCTGCTCGCTGCTGGAGCATCCCAGCTTGGTTTTGCACATGTGTATGCACCTCACTGTGCCAGCCGCCCTAACAAGGGGCATGCACTGGTGGAAGGCAGCAAACAGCTACGTATTCATTCCCTAAATACAGTGAATATGACTCAAGACCTCCTGCTAGTAACTTGCTTTTTGCACTTACCTGGCTTTTCTCTGTTGCTGTCTGGAAGAGGGTAGAGTATAACTAACGGTAAAATGGTCTCTACAACCCCAGGAGACGGGTCAGTTTGGGGTCAGAAAATTTGCCAGGATAAGAGAAAACTCTGTTTCATCTGGATTGCTTTAATCTAAGCCCACAGCACAAAATATTGAAACATAACCACCGAGAGAAAGCATTTCAGAGCATTTCTGCAGGTTAGTAAAAGCATATTCGTACTGTAATAGAAACGATGGCAGGGAGCCCTCCTGGCCCCACCAAGTCACCTGCTCGTCTCTGGGTGCTGGGCTGGATCCAGCTCAGGAGGAGGCAAACCCTGCAGTCCTGAGCGGCACTGCTTTCCCAGGAGCGGAGAGAAGAGGTGGTCAGGAGGGGTTCCCACAAACCATGGTTGCAGCTTTTTATATGGCCAAATATGTGGCACTGGCTGCAGCTGAAATCCATACGGGACCACAGAGCATCTGCTCATGTGGGACATTGCAGCCACTTCAGAGATGCCCAAGAAACACTTATCTTTAACAAATGAGAGATAACATTTACTAAGGAGGTGAACTGATGAACTGTATTTTCCATGTGCAAGATTATGTTAGTCAAAAGCTGCCTATTTATTAAGGAGGATTTATAAAACAAGATATGGTCTCTAAAGCCCTACGATCTCCTCATACATCTAGCCTGCCCTTTCAGATAAGGGAGAAAAAGGACATAACACAGAGTCTGTCACAAATGTCACTCTGTCCTAGGGCTCCATTTACCCCCCCACATTCGTCCCATTTACCACTGAAACACCCCCACACCATTTCATAGAGTGTCCCCCCAACAGTGCCTGTGGGCTGCACATCCCGGCCAGCAGTGCTGGGGCACTAGAGGACACCCCTCAGATGCCCCTCGGACACCCCTCGGACCCCCCCTTGCTCTTGAAACCTCAGGACAGGAGGGGAGCGGGGGGAATCGCAGAGGACTCCCTACCCCATAGCACCCGTCGCGCTACCTGCACCCTGCAGCGCTGCTCCGCTGAGTCCTCCGCCTCCCCTGGCACCTGCCCCAGCAGAGGCGTGCCGCTGGCTTCAAGCAGCCATTGCCATCTTCAGGGGAAAGATGGTCTAGGAAACAAAGACTGTTCCCTGATTTTCAGAAATTTCCATTTTCTTGAGTCTGGCAGGCTAGAGAGGCACAAGCTACTGCGCTGTATCCATGCTGCATTACATACTCACACCAGTAAAGAAGCCTTATCTAAGCATCGTAACTTCATGTTTATCTAGATGAAGGAGCAAAACCAGCTACTGCAAACAGTTGCAGCTTCCAGCAAATGATGCCAGCAAACAGATATGAAGGTGATAGTAGCATACAACAGCTCAGTAGCTCCTCTGCGCCACTTTAGGTCTACCTTCTCTGGGCACCACAGTGTTTCAAGCTGCCATGGTTTCCGCAGGGGCTTCATGGCACTGCTACAGCCAGGGGATCAATCCTGCACTGAGGACCAGGCAGCAAGTGCTGAGCAGCTCCCACAGCCGCCCAGGTGCTGGCAATGCAACTAAGCCCCAAGCAAGTTCAGAAAAGCTCATGCTTAAGCAAGCTCAGCATTAGTCTCGCCCGTTACGGGCTTGGTGAGCACGCTGCAATGGCAGACTGACTTGCTCAATTCGTACAAGGCGTTCACCAAGTCTATCAGGCCTGTTAACGCAGGCCAGTACCCATGGGAATCGCCATTTCTTGATGCAGAGGAGCCCTTGCCCCGGGTGATGATCCCAGCTTGCAGCTCTGGCATCAGCAGCACCTTGCACAGCTTTTAGGATAGCTTTGTTTTCACGTTTGTAGAATCATCTGATTCCTTTTTCAATAATATTCCTAAATCAGCCATAACATGAACATTGCTTATCACACCCTGACTCCCACTGAAATACCTATTTCATTAGTATCAGAATTCATGAATTCACTAATTAATTACATTATTTATTCACTTCCATACTCCTGATCGTTGCAAATTCAAACTGAGTCACTTTGGATTAATCCAACAGTTTGGATTTCCATTTACTGCCTTTTTCTCCAGCCTCCAGAGTTTCTTCAGAAATATTTTCTTTCCTTATTCCTGTTCTTATTCCTATTCTTATTCCTATTCTTATTCCTATTCCTATTCTTATTCCTATTCCTATCCTTATCCTTATCCTTATCCTTATCCTTATCCTTATCCTTATCCTTATCCTTATCCTTATCCTTATCCTTATCCTTTTCTTATTCTTACCAATTCTGCCAGTGTTTGTGGTGCCTTCGCTCTGCCCATGCTCACAGATCAGACCAATTCTAGAGCTATAGGGATCAAAGGTATAGAGCATCAGGAAGGCCAGGACCTGTTGCTTTCATTCCCCTATTTTGTTCTTACATTGTCCTTCAGCTTCTTAAGCCTGCATTCACATGTAAGAAAAAATGAAACCATCTGAACAGTAACAAACCTGCGGCTGGAAGATGTGACTACAGTTTGTGTAGGGACACCAAGCCAGCTTAGAGAGAGAAACTAGCACTTGAGCAGTTCTGTTATCTCAAGAAGAAGAGGGAAAAAAAGAGGAAAAAAAGGAAATGAAATGCTCCTGCACTGCAACTTCTAAGGATTTTGGAGTATATCACTAGAAGACAAAGTGGTCGTACAATGGTGAAGAACCAGCCTTGTTCCTTTGGGAGCTAGCTAAAGTCCTGCTGAAAGACCAACTTGTGCTACTGATATGTGCAACAAAAATAGCCTATAAATCTTGGGAACTGGGAATTACCTCCTGATCACAAAAAAACCAAAATTTGCCAAGGGAAAAAACCCACACAGTTCATGCAAAGTTCTGGGACAGTGCTAGGATTTTGCAGAAGTGGTTGAAAATCTCCAATGCAGCAGAGCGGGGAAAGGGGAAGGGCTGAGACGTGAAATCTGTTGGTGGTTGTGCTGGAACAGGAGTGGAGACAGATGTGCTCTCTGCGGTGCGTGGCCCTGGCGCAGGGAGACCCGAGGCGGGGGGGACCATGGCAGCAGCAGGCGGCTCCATGGGCGATCCCTCGCAGATGGGACAGGAATCACTGTGGTACGGGATGGACCCACCGTCGGTCAAGGAAAAGGTGAAAAAGAGGGATTTCCCAACCAGTCTTGAGGTCCCACAGCAATTCAAAACCAAGTTGTCCATGGAGGTCTCTGGTGGTGGGGTCAAACCTCAGCCTGGCTGGCAAATACAGCCCAGGTGCCAGCCAAAGATGACTTTGCCTGAAAAATCAGTATGAGTTTGTGGGATACCAAAAGAAACAAGCTGTAAAACAGCAAAAACACAGCAGACCAAGAATGGGGCTTAATATTTTCAGCTGCATGACTCACAAATTCAGCCCGAAGGCAACTGGCAGGTTCTCTGATCTCAGGTTCTCAGATCTCCCAGCGATGCACTGGTGCAAAGTCCGTGTTCCTGCAAGGATACGATCCTCAGAGCTGTGTGATCAGAAAACTCTACAGATAAGCATACAGCGTGAAAAAAAAAAGAACTATTCCTGTTAGAGACGACAAACTGAGTATAGTGAAGCGGGCAGCAATCAGCTTGCAGGTTAGCTTCAGCTAAGCCACACAACCACTACTGACTTTTGACTTCCCCAATTCAAAGTATTAAGATATTGAGGCGCTTACTCATAACTGCTGTGGCATCGGGCTGCGAGCCACCGGGCCACGTGGAGTGGAGCCAGCAGATCTGCTCCTGCCCAGCAGAAATGGGGCTGGACCGCCTGCCCCGGTGGAGGTTGCCCTCGCAGGAACCCACAAGCAGAAAGCAAATGATAGGACTTTTTGAAAACTGACACTATTCTTTTTGAAAAGGAATTGAAAAGGGTTTTTTCTAGCTTCCAGGAAAGAGGAAAACACAAGTCGCTGAGTTGGTTAATTTGGCCAGATAACAAGCCGTAACGCCTTTAATGAATTAAGGTCTTAGATATGACCCTCACAAATCCGGTGGGCTTCCTTCTTGCCAGCTCCCAGCCAGCTCCCGGCCGGCGAGTGGGGCAGCGAGGGCACCACCGTCCCGGCACAAAATCAACTGCCTGGCCCCGACTGTGCCCACGGGGTCCGGGCTGACACGCTCGGGACATCCTGCATCCCTCCTTCCCCACCCAAAAGGAGCCACTTCGCTGTGCCCCATCCCCAGGGCCACCCTCCTGCTCCAGCACGTGCTCCAGGGCAGTGGCTTCTCCTGCTGTAAATTAATTAATTCTTACGGAACACCTGCATTTTGACAAAATTTTGCCGTAAGTATTGCATAAATGTTTCCATTTTCCCTTTCTAGGCAGTGGTCCACATAATTTCAATGGGGTTTTTGTTTGTTTTTTTTTTTTTTTTCTTACATCACATTCTTTTTCCTATTGCATATCAGAAGATCACACGCTGTTACCAGAGAAGCTGCAATTTCTAGAGAAGTGCCGTGGAGACAACAACTGCTTGGTCATGCTTTGGGTCATTCTATGTTTTACTGATTTGAAAATTGAAAGGCCACATCCTTATATCTTTATTACCTACTTCTGCGGAAATGCTGATTGGGTAAGGAGTGTGCCCCAAGGTTAAACACCAAATTTACTGTAATCTTTCTCTTCCAGAAAGTCTCAACAAGTGGCCTTTTTTCTATCAATCAGTTTCAAAAATCAACCTAATCTGTTTCCTTGTAGAGAGACCATAAAATGGTAGAGGACTGGTCCAGAAGCATTTACAGGTTCTCTGAGCACATCAGGAGGATGAAGACCCATCTCTACCTTCTTTTGCTGGCTGCAGGCATCTCTGCTGCTCCCCAGATGAGCAGCATGGCTGAATTACTGACATTATTACAGCAAATGTATGAGTCAATGACAAAGGACATTCAGGTAAGTTCAGTTTCCACTTTACTAATCTAAAATTTGATATACTGAATCCTCTTGTTCTTCAATATTTAACTTTTTTTGAAAGTCAAACAATCTATTTAAGTGACATTTTATTTTTGTTAGTGTTAATGAAGATGATATTTGAAAGGCTTAATTAATATATTATTTTTCAGAATCTGAGGATTGAAACTCCAGACAATATACATGTAAGTAAAACTCCCTTTTTAAAATAAAATTAACTCTTTCACAAATGTAGTCATTGGAAATTGAGATAGTTTAAAAATTGTTATCTGCTAAAATACTCTATTTGTATTTAAGAACAATGACTTTAAATGTAGCTATTATAAGATATAAAATATTATTAAATATATTAAATGTTATTGTAAGATATAAAACGTTATTAAAAACAATCAAATGTTGAGTCAAAGAAAAATATGCTGCGATATAAAAGTAGCCAAGGACAGTAAATACTCTCGTTCTATGTTTTTGTAAATCTCCTGCAGAACACACACACACACACAGATTTTCTGAATCAGCTTTTTAAACGAAGGACAGTTAAAGAGGAAAGAACAAACTCGTTCACATTTCTTGCTTGTCCATCTGCAAAAATACTTCATTTAGTCTGCTTTTATAAATGGCTTTCTATACCTTTACCATCAGTAAGGGGATTAAACAGTTGTATTACCACATCTTGTCTGAAGGATGGTGTTAATGCATCAAGAACAAGACACCAACTACCGTGTGTCCATGAACGAGGTCTGTCTTAAAGATCAAATTCCCCTTTATGCATTTGCTATCTTCTTTTGCATCTCCAATAAATTCCTCCTCTTCCCTCTCGGTGTAAAGGCTCTTCTCTTTGTGAGCTGACTTTGAACAACTTCCTCCTGATGCAGACGCTGCTAATGAGATCTTTTTTTCTGCTGTGCATCAACTGGAAACTTGGTTTCAACAAGAGATCACAGCCCAGCACAGAGCTCTTCAGTTGATATCATGGCCAGATTGCTATTTGTGGGAATGCTGAGTCATTAATTCATTCCAGGTGCAAAATAGTTCACATTTGTGCCATAAGCTAGCTAGTGGGGTTTTTTTGCTGGCAAATCCAGCACATTCCTTGTAAATTAGGTGTAAAGTTCCCAGCTCTGCCACTTCTTTAGAACCCATCTGGAAGAGCTCTCTTCCCAGGCTGGGGCTTGGGCTGGGTTTAACCCTGAGTTTTTAATAACGAAAACAGACTCAGAATCAGCGGTGCCGAACACCAACAGCTCGCTTGTTCCTTTCCCTGCTGAGGACCCCGGCAGCGGCACCGCAGCCCACCGCGCCGGTGCCCGGCTCTCCTCCGGGGAGAAGAGCTGCCTCGCTCTCACCTGTGCTTCGGATACAGAGATGACGGAGAATTTTCCAGTGTCTCTGTGTTTGTTGTTCGTCAGTGGCAGAAGCAAGCAGCTTCCCAAGCAAGGTTGTGGGAAAAAATGATCTTCCTCATCATGCAGCATCCAGGAATGACTAACAGAAGACCACACGTTTGTCAGGAACGTCATGGGCATGATGCTGGCCTTCAGCAGCTGCCTGCATTTCCTCCGGCCTTCGTTGATTAGTTTTTGCTGCATTTTTCATCACTTTCTTCTCCCATTACACTTCTCTCCCATCTGTTCCTGCCACTGATGGAAGCGTCCTCTTCTTCTTTCCTTCTCTGAGAGTTTAGCTGATCAAAACAACCCCACGCTGCAAGTGCAATCGTCATCGCTCTGCTCTGCTTCCGCCCCGTATCCGCTCTAGCCCTTCTGGCCACCTTGCCTAGACCATAAGGTCTCGGAGACAAATGCCAGGAACCGCTTTGTAGAAGAGGACCAGCGCACCCGGTGCTTGGCCACCCTCAGAATGGGCCAAGGCAAACGGGGCTGTGAGATGAGAGTGTGACCGTTGTCCCCATCTCTTCTGGCATGCAGATGTCAGCTGTCGCAGAGGTTAATGTTTGGAGTAGTTTTATTTCTCTCGTGTTCAGACAGTTCTAGCTTCTGGAGCAGAAAGCATCTCGCATCCCAACTGAAGACATAAACCAGAATTATCTGCTGACATGAGCAGATGTAAGAAATCAAACTGGTCTTCAGATGGCTGCAGAAGGGACAGGGCTAAGTCTTTAGATAATTATATGCCTCATCTGGACATTACGAAACATACACAAGCAGAAACTATCATCTGCCAGGTTTCTGTCTGCAGAGTAAATAAATGTGTACATCAGTTAAGCATGTTTGCCTAAGGCATTTGCAAATATAAGCCCAAAAGTCAGTAACAATTTATTTGCCACCCAGGCAGCTGGACGTAGCTCAAGATGATTTTTAATAAACTTATTGTAGTTCATGGTTACAAATACTTGTATCTCAGTTTTGCTGTTTCTTCCATCTTAGGATGTGAATTGTATCAACACAATCTTTGAAGGAACGGAACAGCTGAAAACTAATCCAGCTATGAAAAAATTCAATGTTTTTTTCCAAAAATTTGAAAGACTGAAGCAATCACTCACGCCAAGCCTGGCAAAAGAGGTAGGAATTTATCTCTTGTCTATCAGAGGTCATGCAGCAGAGATGTAATAAAATGTGATCCATAATTCATAACTAAGCCCTTATGTCTATGAGAGAGAATAATTTTTGTATTCATTTGTGTTGAGTACATGGAAGAGGAAATTCTGGCATTATTTCACATTTCTGCCCTTCCCTTGCTCTAGTCCTCAGCTTGACCCACCTCTAAAATAAGGATTCATATGTGTGATCAGCATATTTAAGGTTTAAGAAAAATCATATAATTTATAAAATTATTTCAAGATGAAAAAGCTCTACATAATGGTTAAATATTAAGTAATTTCATTTTCTTGATTAACTTTTCAGGGGAGATGTGATACAGAAAGAAGGAATGCAACAATATTCATAGAAAAGCTGATGACATTCATCCGAAAAGCATCAAAAAATGCAAGAGCATAGAGTTATAAGTTTCTAGAATTACTGTAAATTTAAATGAGCAGTAAAATGTTTATTTGTTAGAAGTACTCTTCCTTTGTGTTAAAATGTGGCAGAGCACATATTCCATTTCAGTGGAACTGTACTGGGTTGCGTTTGGCAGGTAATCTCTGAAAGTATGGACGGTGAAATGTCAGTCATATTTCTAGATGAAAATTTAAATGCTTGATAAAGCAAACAGTGCAGGGTATTATGGAAGGATCTGATTAGACATAAAACTTTTGGGTTTCTCATGAAAAGGTCAAGTTAATTTCTGAACAGTCACAGCAAGAATGAATACAGATGGATGCGAGCAAAAGCAGCTGGTTCACATTACGTGTCTTACCTAACCATTGCCTAGCCCTGGGGGTTTCGCACGCTGTGCCATAAACACTGAGTGATATATCAAGGTGTGATATGAATATATTTCCTTTGCCTTTCTTTAAGACCAGGATGGACCAGTGTCGGATGGGACAGCATGCACTCCGGCAATACAGGTCGGGGATCTATATCTTTTCAGGTTTAAGGTCGCATGTCTGCTGGCAAGTTTTGCTGGTATTGCATAATCTCAGCAGAATGGGTATTATCCTCAATATCATGTCTAGAAGAGCAAGAACCTGTGTACAGACCATTAAACCAGTACACAACTGATGCTACTGAAACAGGTGATTGAGCTCAGGGAACTGATATGGCTATACTGGGAAAATCTCAATGTTGTGGTATCTATCTACAGTAAAGAGGATTAATCAATATAATCATACGAGCAAAACTTTTCTAGTACAGACCTGGCTTTGCCACTGCTTTGAAGCCAGATGCAGATGAACTGCAAAAGTCATATTCACACAATATTCCACCTCTTAAGCTCTGCCTAAGCTTAAATATATATATGTATATCACTTATCAGCAAGGTGTACAAGAACATTGCGCTCCCGCGTAGAGGATCACCCTGCTTTGGTATGCTTAGCACTCTGCCCAAAATCTTTCACAAGCACTGAGAAACACATCCTGAGATTTTCCTCTACCTGCAGCTTTGGTAAATCAGTGTAAATTTGACAACTACAGATTTGTAACGATCTGGGCATATGCCACTTAGAGAATTAATGTTTTTTCTAAAGCTAATGGTGATGACAGAAGTGTTTAGATCAATATGAATTTATTTCTATGGTGTCAATTAAATTATATTACATTTTATGGATATATGTATTTTGGAGAAAATATTTATTCTGTATTTTTACCACTTTTAATAAAGTGAATAAATGTTTGTCTCTGCCTTTTTTCCCCCCACAAATTTCTTCCAAGCTGTTTTCACACTTCAGCAAATCTAGTTATTGTAAAATCTCCGATGGCCAAGGAAATTAGACCCTTGAGGTGAGTGAGCAAGTGTATTGCTAGAAGCTATTTCTAATGATGCACAAATAAAAAACTAGAGAGACCATTAAGGTGCACACCTCTGTGATGGAGCTGAGCTTGCACTTTTGGTTTTGCTTTAACAGAGCTGTTGAGGAGCCCCTGCTAGAACACGGACTGATGGGCCATGGAGACCTAAGTGGCTGCTCATAGAAAAGCTTACTGGTTTCTCTCCTTCCTTTTCAACGATTAAAATAGAAGGGGAGAAAATCGAATTGGCAGTCTAACTGCAGAACCTGCTCCAGGCGGTGGCAATGTCTGAGGCTCAAAGCTGAACAGTTTTTCAGCGCTTATTCTCAGATGCAGACACATGCCAGCATCTGAACAAGCATCCCACGTACAGATTGTCCGACTCAGCCTGAGTAACTCCAAGCAATGGGGATAAACATGCTGCAAACAGAGGGAAAAACAGCTGCTGAGGTTCCTAATGTACAATAAATACCTTTTCAATAAATTAGCAAGCATGTCCTCAGACCTGCAACGGAAATTACAGCCCTTGCCATTCACAAATAAATACTTGCCAAGAAAGTACCTTTGGTGGAAAATGGCTTCACTCTTCTCCTGGAAGCTGGAGGCTGCCACAACGAGCGCATCCCCAGAGCTGTCCCGATCCGCACCTCCGGAGCCCCCGGCTAAGCAGAACCCCCACCAAGACCAAAATACCACAGCCGACCTCTATTGCTCTCATAGCTCAAAATGAAATCCCAATCTGCATAACCCCCAGATGATAGCTCCGCACCTTGCAGTCTGCTGATTAAAAAGACTAGAAATAGGATGTTGTAATGAAGAACACTTAATAAAGCAGGGAAGGCAGAAGCTGGATGCTGGCCGTAGGTTCCTCCTGTGCTAATTGCGCATCACCCAGAACAAGTGCGGGCTTCCCCAGCCCTACAGAGGATTTTAGGTACCCAGCTACAATCAGCACTCCAAGCAGGCAGGGAAAAATAATACCAATTAAAAATTACTAGGAAAACAAACAAACAAACAAACAAACAAACAAAAGATTTTCCAGCATTTCAGTCTGAATTGGGTTAAGACAAAATATCTAAATATTTTACATGAACAAAAACTAAGGAAAGATCTGATTCAAAGGGTCAGCATCTTTCCTTGCAGGCTGAGCTGCGCTCTCCCGAACGACTCCCACCAGACCTGAGAGGACCCTCCATCAGCATTTTATCACCTTCTGTGCCCTGCTCCTGTTTTTCCCCCTTTGCCCGCTCTCTGGAGCGGGCAGCCCTGCAGGCAGCGGGGGGCCGCGGCAGGCAGCCAGCACCACAGGCTGGCTGTGCCTGCCCGTGTTACGGCTGGGATGCCCAGGCTACATGAATCTGCATTTATTTCTTTCGTTTTGGGCTGTGTCCAGCCCGGGACATGAGCTCACATTGCTGGGTGTCCCTGTGGAAGCTGCAGGTGTTGAAAAATAATCTATCCTTATTTTTTTTTTACTTGTTTTTGCAAATTATTCCATAGTCTCTTTTAGCTTGCACAATGGTGATTCTGCCTTTTATCTGCCAGGTGATCACCTGGATGCCATTTGGAGACAGTTTCAGCCTTCTGAAGATGCTTTCTAGCTTTGAATGCTCTCCCCTGCCCTGCTGTGTAGTTTTTCTGGATTTCTTTCACATTTTCTCAAGATATTTTGATAGGTGTTATGCACTTGTATACCGACTTCAAAATGTACGTTGTTAAACAGCTTCCTGACCGCCTGCAGAAATTTGGGTACAAACAGATGAAAGAAATGTTTCTGATGCTTGTATTAGAAGTATCAGCTCCTAGAAAGCACAGTAGCTTGGGAAATCTTAAACATCAAAACAGGCTTTACAGAAAAGCTGAAATCAGGGTAGTCTTTGGCACGTTCATCCTCCTTCAGCTCTGCAGACAGGACAAAGCCGCTCCAAAATTTCCAGCCAAAGCAGCTTTCTCAGGTAACACACCTGCAGACTTGTAGGGTGGGACTGCCCTTAACCACAGCCCTAAAATCCCTCTTAGCTGCCAGCTCGGATTAGTAGACCTAGCAATTTCACCTCTGCAAGAGCAGCTACAAACCTGGTTAGCAGCTATTACAGTTGTGGGCGATGCATCTCATCCCAGAAAATCCTTGTGTCAGGTGCCTCAAATGAACCTGCCTCTTGTGTTCATTTCTGCTTCTCAATCAGAATAAAACCAGATTTTATAATAACTTAAAAAAAAAATAATCAACTTTCTGTGAACCTGAAATCTAGTTTTCATTTTCAGCTCAGACTCCTTAATTCTTGGAAGCTATTTCTGAGCTCAGGGCAGCAAAAGTGGGCAATCCCATCCGCCGCTGCGGGTTGGTTTGCAAAACAGCCTGAAATACGGTGCTCTGGTACGCGGCCCAACTCCAGCAGAGCGCGGAGGAGGCGAGACACCGATAATACTGTCACCCCATAACACTGGTGCCAGGTATATTTAAAACCCCGATATGACCCTGGTATTGGTCTATCTTCATCCCAAATTTCATTCATCACCACAAGAAAGGCTCGGATTTCAGCTGGAGAACACAAAAGGAGAGCTCCAGAGAAACGTTCGGGCTGCTTTATCAATGGGCTTCCTCTAGCTCACTGGATGATGCTTGCATTTTTTGCTATAAAAGTCCCAGTGTAAATGAATTCTTTAAAAAAAGGAGAAAGGAATGAGAAGCAAATTGAGAAGAGATTTTTAGTGAGAAAGGGGTGGTTTCCTCCGGTGTCCTTCTAACTAAAGAAAAAGCTTCTTGCAAATCTTACCGATTTTGACATCGTAAAAAAAGAAGCTGAGTGACTGAGCAAGGCACTTGGAGTCACAGTGTTTCCGAGTGTTTGATTTCATTTGTTCTGAATTTCCTGGGTCTGACATGTCCTGATACAACGTGTCACCAATACAACTCCTTTTTCGGGTGCATCCCCGGAGACCCTCGCTGAAGCACGGGTGAGAGTCCTGTGATACCAGACCAAATATGCAGAAATAAAACATGCTCTTGTCACATCAATACTGATTTTCCCAGTGTTTTCAAGTGTTATCATCCAACTTTTATGAAGGAAAAATACAGTTTTTCACAGTACAGCTCCATAAGATGGGGGGAGCAGCCACAGTTGCTGGTGAAATAAGGGTTATTCAGCAAAATTATTCATAAATTATTTGTGCAGGCATTGATCTATAAGACTTTTTACTCCCCCTGCCTGTAATTCAGTGTCCAAAACACAGCAGCTAGAGCAGCCTCCCATAAAGGAGCAGCAGAAAGGCGTCCGGGCGGCTGACGGCAGGTGGCAACCGGAGACCAGAAATGCAAGATGCACAGTGCTCGACGAGTAAGCTTTTGAGCAGGAAAAAGTCACAGACAGGGATTTCCTTCTGATGTGCAGAGAGTCAGCGCTGTTTATAGAAAATGAGTGATGATGCCTGGCTGCCCTCCAGCGCGGATGGGGCTGGGGATGAGGCTCGGTCTCTGTCCCTGGGGCGAAGCTTTGTGTGGCTCAAAGCATTGCGGGGCACCCGCTGCCCGTCCTCGGCAGGGACCCCCCGCCCGGCTGAACCCCTCCTGCTGGCAGACCATCAGGTCACCCATTCCTGGACTGTCTGCGTGAGACACGGCTCCAAAACACACCTCCCTCTCCCGCGCTGCCTCAGGAGCCAACCTTTTTCCTGAGATGGGCTTTGAACGACAAGCCGGCTACTGAGGGTACAGAAGACCCAAACCCAGAGCCTCCAACCCTGCCTCTCCTCCTGCCCTGGCAATCCCCATGCCCCGCTGCAGGCTGTCCCCCCGGTCAGCGCATTGCGATACAGCCCGGGGACGCCAGCACCTGCGAGCGAATGCCGCTATCTTCAACGGCTTCTCCTGTTTCAGCAGCATGCCTTCCCCTCGACATCTCCTGCCCTGCAGACTGAATCCAAGGCTCTCCCCACTCCCAGGTCCGGCTTGGGCTTCACACAGCTGCTGTGCTCCCCCCTGGGCTGCCATGCCCCCCATATTCGGAGCTGTGACCCCTCCATATGACGGGGGAGATGGTGCTGGCCCCGACACTCATCCCCATGCAGGGTTTGCTGGGACGTGCGAGCAGTGAACCAGCCTCAAGGTGCTGGAAGGCACCTGGCAACCCATGACATCCTTGGGATATGGTGGATAAACATCATCCCCTGGCAGCTGGGGCATCTCTGGAGCAATGCCAGGTGTGAGCATTATCCAGCAGGCAAACATTTGTACCTGTCCTATGGATGCAACCACTTGGCACCTCAGGGAACAGACTGGAAGAGGCTGCCAGCATCCCCAGCCACCGGCTCATCCGGGCATAGGGATCCTTGGGTATCCTGGACTCTCTGGGAAAGACAGGAGGTGGGAGGCTGTGCGCTGGCACCCCAGGCAGGAGCTGAACAGGAGCAGCCCCCGTGGGCACAGCCGCATCAGAGCCAGCCCCTTCCCATGGGTGTTTGTTTTCCACCTGTGCAGCCAACACGGGAGCAGAGACACACGCACGGCTCCGGGACGGTGTCACCGGGGGTCGGGGCTGATGGCGAGCTGGGGTCCTATGGCCCCACGTCAGCACAGGCAATGCTCACCCAGGAACACAGAGAGCGGCCAAGCAAACAGCCAGGGTCAACCACCCACCCAGGAGAGTCGGACTGGATACCTGCGTGGGACGTGTCGGAGAGAAAAGGGTCAATGCTGAAACAGGAACATGTGCGTGCTGGGCTGTCAAAGCCACGCGTTCCCTGGAGCTCACCAAAACCCTTCCAAAGCGTTTCCATAACGCAAATGCCTGCTGACACCCAACAACAAACCTTCAAGTGCTTTGCAAGAGGGTACACAGACCTGAACGTTTGTAGCGAGATGGGAAAGGTGGGACCGCAGCACGTCCAGCCGCACACAGCTCCTCTGTCTGACCCAGCAGCGCCGGGTCCCGCACCTTGCCCTGCACCGCACGAAGCAGCAGCCGCAGCACTGGGCAGCCCCGGCACTGGAGAGCCACCACCTAAGCCAAGGCAAGGCTGGGCTTTAATCCCACAAAGGCATTTCTGAAGAGCTGAACTGTGTCAAAAAGCAACAAATTGGCAGAATGAGAATGCAGCACAGCTACAGCCTCAAAAAGCAAAAGGTGGTTTCTGAGTAGTACTCCAGAGGATGTATAGACAGCCCAGCAAAACGTCAAGCACAGCACAAGAAAACCTCCAGAAGAAGCTCCTAATGACATTGGCTCTTTGAATATGTTAGGTTTTTCCATATTGTTATTATTTTCCACATTATTTATTATCACTGAATGAGATCATGTTCAGAGATCTGACTGCACTGGATGCCATGCCAGCACAGGAGACTGTTCTTGCCACATATTCACATAGCTGTCATGCTTGTTTTTCTTCCTGCTACTTCTTATTCAACTAACTGTTCCTGCAAGATGGGTAAACGCTGTTACAGCTCTGCCCCTGACTGCAGGCAGAGCAACAAACCCGCAGGGACCTCCGAGCAGAAGCTGGCAGAGCATTTGGATGCGCCGGCTTGGTCTCCCCGGCTCCGGCCGCTCCCGCCTCCGTGACGAAGCATTTTCATCAGGGCGGGCTGAGATGGTCCTCGGCGGGATATCTGGGCATGTCCCAAGGGCTCAGCCCAGCAGTTATGTTTGTTAGAACTAAGAAGAAAAGGTAAAGGAAGAAAAAAAGTTTCTTCCCTCATTTACCTATATTTTCATTCTGTGAAAGAATGACACCGTGGTGCTCCTTTAATGCAACGGCCCCATTTCACAGCGATGCTGATTTCTGAGATGAGCCAAAGTGCCTGTTCGGCACATCGCCACAGCAATCGCTGCCTTCCCCAGCCCACCTGGTGCCAACGCCGCCGGGCCAAAACCACCGCGGCCCCAGAGGAGGGCAGTCCCGGGGGCTGCAAGCCACCGGGTTCATCCGTATGAACCTTTTGCCTTGGGTTTAACTGGAGCAGGAAGGATGCGTCAGCCAAAAATATAAAGTCGTTGACTAGAAAACAAGCGGGCATTAGCATAACAACTATAACCACAGCATAAAAGTTAAATATACACATGTGAATACTTACTGTAAAGATGCCAGGTGGGATTTGACTGGGTTCAGTGGGAGCCTTTCAGAAGGGCTGGAAAGGTGGAGAAAAGGAAAGGCCTTACCAGCCTCCGCCTTTACACAGCTATGGAAAACACCATGGGAACAGCGACAAGAAACGAATGTGCAAAGAACTGAAAAGGTCATGATAAAACTACTTGCGACAAAGAAAACGTACCACTCTCCATCACTTACATGAGTTGAGCAGGACAAGCTCAGTATCACCAAAAAAAAGGAACTTTTTAACTTTAAAGCCGCTCTACCTGGCAAGCAGCCTGCTAGTCATTCTGCCCCCAAAATACCACCTCAGTTACCTACCCCCCAACCCACCTGGATCCTTTTTCAGATGTAAACAGTTCCAGCTGTATTTTAAATATTCACTTTGACTTTATATAGAAAGTTCAAAATAATAATCTTTTCTAGGATGCCCAGGAAAAATCAGCATATACTTAATGTAAAACAACATTCTTTTACTGTAATTAACCTTTTAATACTTTACTTTTATACTTTATTGACCCTGGTAAGCATACATTATTCATTTCCAGAGAGTAATTCTATATTTCTTCCTATTGTCATCATTATTATTTCTACTGCAGATACAGAAGTTGTGTATAAAAATCATGATTTCAGAAGCCCTGCGTGGCTTGGAAAGGGTGGAGAGGGGTCAGTTAATCACAGTCTCTGCCAGCAGGGACCTGGGCTGACCGAATACAGCTTGCTCCAAGCGGGCAGCGTACCTGCGCTGCCTTCCCTGCCTGACACCAGGGCAGGAGCATCCCTTCTCGCGGCCCCAGCACGTCTCCCCTTCAGCTCAGTCCTGCCGAGCTAACCCACGGGCGCGGGGGTCCGCAAGCCCCAGGCAGGACCTGTGCTCTTCAGCGGTGGGGACCTCAGCCGTCAGCCCTTGCTCAGGAGCCTGCGTCACCTCCCTGCCGTCCCAGGACAGCCCTGCAAAGGGGGGACGGAGAAAGCACCTCCATCACGGGTCAAACACGGCGGCCGACCACTCCAACCCGCCTGAAAGTCAGCTGGTGTTTTGCAGAAGTTGGGCTCCTCACCGCTCGTTCCAGAACTCAATTAACCGGCAAAAGTCAAACCTCCAGGACGCGTCCCGTGAGTATCGCAGTGTCGTGACATGAGCTGTGCGGAGCCGTGAACCTGGCTGAAGGCTGCAATCTCCAGTGAACCAGCAAAATGGGTCTCAGGCTGCCAAGAGGGGTTTCTGGGGAAGACGGAGCGCAGCAGGTACCACGGCGCGGCAGGGTGCCGGTGATTTGGAGGAGGAGGGTGCGGGGCGGGGGAGGGCAGTGCCAGCGGGGTCCCACGGACCGGTGTGGGGGAGTCAACCCGCACACACAGGCTCGGTCTGTAAAGCTTTTTACCAGCATCTTTATTTTGGGGGAACTTGCAGGACCCCCCCGCAGCGTTGCTCTGGCCAGAAAGCTCCCTGCAGAGAAACGAGTGAAAATGTTCAACATTTTCTTAGCGCATCTCCTGGCCGCAGCCTGGCCTGCGACACCGCAGCCGCCCGCTCCCGGCCCCCGGGGTTTTAATTTAAGATTAAAATTTAATTTAAAAAGAAAGACAGAGATTTGTGAGACAAATTAGAGACGCGGGGTAAGGAAGCAAGGCGCTCCAGAGCGGAGGGTTGTGGCGGTAATTGGTTCATCAAGGGCAGGGTGGGTGCTGTGCTGCTGCCAGGCTCGGCCCCGCTCAAACCCAAACGGGTGCTCGGGGGTTTTTGTTGTTTGTTTGGGGTTTTGGGTTGTTTTGGGGTTTTTTTTTTGGCGGGGGGGGGGGGGGCAGCGGATGGAGGCGGTGCCGGTGTCTTCCCCCCCGCGGGGGCGAGCCCCGCTGCCCCTTCCCCCCCGCGGTGGTCACCGCACCGGGGCATCCAGGTGCCTCGGGGGGGCGGGGGGTCGGGGGGGGTTTCCCGGCGCGGGCGGATTTTCCCGGCGGGGCGCTGGAAGTCCCGGCGCATTCCGGCCCCTGACTCACGGCCCGGCCCGGCCCGGCCCGGCCTTCCCCGGCCCCCCCCGCCCCGCCGGGCCCCCCGCCCGCCGCTGTGGCGCCCCCCCGCGGCCGCGCCCGGCACCGGCGATTCCCGGAAGCGGCTCGCGCCGTGCGCGCCGGTGCCGCTGCGGGAAACCGAAACTCGGCGGCGGCGGCCGGGGAAGAGGGAACGGGGCGGGGGGGGGGGGTGCGGGCCCTCCCGGGGGCACGGGGCCGCCGGCTGCTGGCGGGCCCGGCTCGGCCGGCGGCGCGGGGAGGGACAGGGCGAACGGCCCCTGCGAAAGCGCGCCGGTACCTAAATGAAATTCAACAATAAATGCAAGAACAACCCCAACCCCCCAACAACAGCAACAACAAAAAGGCGCAAAAAAAAACCCCAACCAGATGCGCAAAAAAAAAAAAGGAAAAAGGGGGGGGCAAAAAAGGGTGGGGGCAAAAAAAACCTGGGTGCAAAAAAAAAAAAAAAAAAACCAACCAGGGCAAAAAATAAACCCGGGCAAAAAAAAAAAGCTGGGCGCAAAAAAAAAAAAAAGGGGCCAAAAAATACCCAAACCGGGCAAAAAGCCACCCGGGGCAAAAAGAAAAATCCCAGGGCAAAACAAAGGGCGAAAAAAAAAGGGGCGAAAAAAAAAGGGGCGGAAAAAAAAGGGGCGGAAAAAAAAAGGGGGCAAAAAAAAAAGGGGGCGAAAAAAAAAAGGGGGCGAAAAAAAAAGGGGGGGGAGAAAGGGGGGGAGGAAGGAAAAAAAGGGGGAGAAAAAGGGGAAATAAGAGGGGAAAAAGGGGGGAAAAAAATGCCAGGGGGTGACGTGCCTCAGCAAGCCCTGCTGCAATGCCCACGCACGTGGCCGCGCTTGCCCTCGCTGCCCATGGCCCCCCGCCAGCCCCCGCACCCCAGCCCCGCTCTTCCCTCCGCTGCCCCAGCCCAGGTTTCAGCCCCGCTGTCACTTGGGCAGGGGACCTTGCCTGCCACCCGCCCGGCCAAACTGCCGACTCAACCCTGCACCGCCACGGCACCTCGCCCACGTGCCAACGGCTCGCCAGCCCTCGCAAAAGGGCAACTTCTCCATTCCTGCCCGATAAGTCAGCAATTCTGCGCCGAAACCCAGCAGGGAGTCACGCGATCCCCGCAGCAAGCAGGGGATAGCTGCCACGCACCGCAGCTGGCTCGGGTGGCAAACATGGGCTGGATGTCCTCTCCTGCCATCCTCAGAGGAGATGACGGTGGCCTCGTGGCAGGGACGGCCACGCCACTCTGAGATTTCAGCCAAGGAAGGCTAATCGGTGGCTGGGGGTCTCCAGTGGGACATTAGAGGATGTTAAAAAATAATATTAATTAAAAAAATCTGCTTCTTTCAGAAGAAATCGAACCTGCCTGACAGGGGAAGGTGACGTGTTTGAACACGGGATCCGTGTGGGACAGCCATTCCCTGCCAGGTGTCCCCTCCCCTGCCTGGCGGGTGCTGCTCGGAGGGTCCCCCCCGTTCCTTGGTGGGGAGAAGGATGCGAGGGGTCCTTCCCCCTGCTGCAGATCCACCACTGCCCCCTCAGCAGACGGTCATCTGAACGACGCTGAGCTCGCCAGTGTCCAGCTGGACACCTCACGTAGCTTTTCCTTGGCCGGGGGGGAAGGTCAGCACTTACAGCACCCCCTTTTAGAGCGGCTAAAGGCAATGCCCAAAGGTGACAGCTGTGACCGGTCCAACCCAAGCACAGGAGCAGCGTACTGGCCACGGCGCGGGGGCCGAGGCTGTGCTGCCTGCCGGGCTGAAACGACTCCGAGTGTTTTTCAAGTACCAAATTTGACTTTTGCTTATGGAAATGCAGCATTATCAAATAAGGCTGCTCTTCTCACCTGTGGTCTCTACTTGGATAGAGTTGCTTGCTGTCTCCTTCAAGGTTAATAGCCAATAAATCATTAATAATAAAAGAAGGGACTAAACTGCAGGTGTTTTAACATCTGTTGCGTGCAGCACATGGTTTTCACTATTTGCTATGGTTGCCCTGGGAGGTTCTCGATACGAGCCTGCCCTGGGAGTTTCTCGATACGAGCCTGCCCTGGTCCCTTCCCAGCGCCTGGGACCGGGCCCGGCAGCAGCGTCGGGGTTCCCATTCTGCCGCACAGCAGCAGAAGCTGCCCCAGCTCAGGCAGCAGGCTGGGTGCAAGCCGCCCTCCCAGCACGTCCTGCCTTTGCTCTCCTGTCCCCCGGCTCCTAACGGCACTAACGTGAGAAGCCCAACAGCGCTTTTCAGCATCTGTAAGAGCTTCATTTTTGGCAGCTCCTTTGCATGAGGATGGGGCAGAGTATTTCAAACAAAGCAGAGGTTATTGATGTTCTTCCTGAGGCAGAGCAGAGGTGAAACACCCAGAGGTCACTGTGATCTAGAGATCTAGACGTTTTTTCCTGGAGAGCTACAGTAAGTTCCCAGGGTCTCCCTGCCTCCATGCTCGCAGGTACCCTGGCCCGCTCGAGCTGCTGGGCTCGGCCGGTAGGCAACAGCAGGGTGCAGGCAGGAGCTCCGTGCAGGCAGGAGCACGAGGAGGCTGGGCAGGAGGCGGGTGGTGGCCCCAGTGAGCGCCCCAGCCTGAGCATCGCATGAGCTGGACCCTGCCTATGCCTGCGATGGGCTGTTGACAGAGCACCACGCTGCCGCTGGCTCGGCCGGCCTGTCCTTCCCCTTCCCACAGCTGGGAAGTTTGGCACCTTTTCTGATCAGTCCAGGAAAGAGAAAACCCTCCCAGCTTGGAGCCGGACAAGAGGCACAACCACCCTTGCCCACAATGTGCTGCCCACAACGTGCTGCTTGCCCTGCAGGCTGTAGCTCCCTTTGCTTTAACTCGCTCTTCAGGTGGTCCGTTAGGCAAGTGGGTTCATTCAGACCTGTTACCTTCACTCAGACTTATTACCTTAGATACTCTAAGGGCATACTAAAAAAAAAAATCTTTAATACACAACTCACCTTTTTTCTACTGATGGCAGCCCCAACTGCATCGGTGGGACTTCAGCAGTGTGAAGTGAATGGATTCCCCATTCGATTTCACATGGGTTGGCTGTCGGGATGCTGGGACCCCAGGGCACCCCGGGTCAGCATGGCCCCGCTGCAGCCCCCCTGTGCCCTCGGCTGGGCAGCTCGGGGGGAAGGCTGCGGCTGCGGCTATGGCTGCTGGCTGCCATGCTCCCACGTGCACCGGGAGAGGACCTTTGGCAGGGAGCCTCAGGCTGCTGCAGGTCTGCACCCTCATTAGGCAAACTCATCACAGCTGCCAGGTGCCTGCAGCTCTCAGGACTTTCCTTGGCAAATACTTCATGACAGGCCTGTCCTCCTGCAAGGTTGAGAGAAAAGTAAGGAGCAGGGGAAGTCCAAGGACACAAGTAAAATTCTTGGAATTTCCTTTTTTTCCCACCAAAGCAAGCCCAGATTCTCATTTTGATTTAGTTCAAAAATTCACCGTGCCATCAGTGGGGAGAGCTGAATTGATTTCAAGTCCTGAGATAGGTCTTTCCAATTCCAGGAAACCGTAAACGGCCCATCCCAGGATATATTTATTGTAGCCTGCAGATCAGAGCGCTTACTACTATTACGTCATGCCATCTGGGCAGAGTTTCAACATTTCTGACATTCATTCTCCTGCATGTGCTTCAACCAAACTTCCTTTTTGTAAGAGAGGCATTTATAAGAAATAGAAACAGCTTGCAGCAAGTCCTGTGCTCTCAGGGCTACTGGCTGAGAAGCAGCTATTTTTTGTTGTCAGCCTTTGCAGTTTTTAAGGCTGATACTCCATGTCTGCTCCTTAAAAGTCTGCTCTGCATCAACCCTTCTCAGCCCAGAGAGCCCGTAGGAGGGACACGCACTGCCTGCCCGCAGGTGACCTGGGGCACGATACTGTGCCCATCGTTGGGTGCTCATTAGCGGGGAACCGTGGCATTCCCCAGGTGACAGCGAAGGCTGCGCCCATTTTTGTATGCCCCAGTTAGCCGCCCCAAAAAGAAATAATTGTTTCTGAGTTTGATGGGGAAAGGGGACAAAATGAGAAAGGATTTGCATTAGAGCAGGTTTCTCTTAAAACAGGTAGAAAGGAGGAACAAACCCTCGCAGAGCGGGGTCTGGAAGGACTGTTGGGTGCTGGTGGCATGGAAAGGTCACGATGCAGCGATGGAAGGAAGCAACCAGGGCCGCGAGGAAGCAGATAAGAGGCTCACTCTCTACATGCTCCCGCTCTTCCCCTCCACGAAGCCCTGCTCCATCCTGTGGTTGTTCGCTCCCTCCCACCCAAATACTGCCCGGCCATGCAGACCTCGGGCTGCGCTCCCTCCCGGGGCTCGCTGCCATCTGCCAGAGGCAGATTTCTGTGGCAGCCCCTGTCCCCAGCTCCCCAGCTCCCCCTCTCCCCATCACCGGAGCAGGGATTCCCCACTGCGGAGCTTCTCCACTGGTTGGATTCAGAGTCCTGGGGAGGGAAAGTCTTCAAAGCCAAGACTGCCATCAATACTTGGGGTAATGCTAAAGCTCCTTCCCCCCAAGACACATTAGGGATTTAAAACCCGAGGGTCATCTGCCCTATCCACACCTCATGCATAGCACTGGGCGAGCACAAGCCAGTGCATCAGCTGCTCTAAGGTACGTGCACTAAACGAGGTGCTACGGGGTAGCCCCGTCCTGCTGCACACACACGTGCTCCTGCAGCATCGCCTGCCGTGAGGGAAGGGCAGTCTGCCTCTCGCTCAGCTCTGGGCTGGGAAGTTATCGGAAAGCTGATAGACTCCTATGCTGCTGCTCTGGCATATATGCTTCCCTGGAAGTGAATGTGGATCTGGAGTGAGTAACTGCTTCTGCAACTATGTTTGCACTGGAGTGTGCTGGTTTTCTCCCCTTTGCTCCCCAGCTCCTCAAAAAGCGTTTCTGGATGCTCAGAGCCTCACGGGGTTGCTTGGGGGTAAAGCATGGAAGGTCTCATCCCCACTCAAGGGTAATTTTGCAAGGAGCGAGGAGGGAAGAGCATTGCAGAAATAAGGTGGAAAAGATGCTCCTTTTGCAGTGCCAGCAAAATAACCTGCTCCGAGCAGCCCTGGCACCAGGCTGGGTACCCACGGATGAGAAAGTCCGTGCCACTTGTCACTAGGGAGGAGACAGCCGGGCCTTCAGCTGGAGGCAGCAGGTTTGGCTGGCCAGTATACAGTACTGCCGGCTGGAAACTGCCCGTTTCATGGCACACAGGGTTCAATATTAACCACTATTTATTTTATATAGCACAAGAATGAAGCCATCTTGAGCTGCTTAATCAAGCATAGCCGTGAAGGCAGGGAACAAACCACCACCTTAGAGCCTGTACGTCCAGTTCATAACCCTCCCTTGGAGACTACCCCAGGAGCTCTGCAGTTGATGCCATGCAGTTCGTGCTTTTTAGCATTACTTGAAATACAGTCTTCCTAGGAGCACCTTATTTCAGGGCACTACTGACTGAGACAGAGAGCTGCCCATTATAGAATAACAAATACCACTTGCTGGAGCATCAGATGGGGATTTGATTTAGTTTTAAATAAAAATATTATTAAATATTTCCTCTGTGTTAGGAAAGCAAGAGCCAAAAGGCCAAGCAGGTGTCCAAGATAAGACTGCTGTGAAGTAAAGCTGGAGCAGGGCTACAGCTCTGCAGAGAATCAGAGATGTTGGCATTTGTGGAAATTCTTGCTGCGTGATAAACTGGGTGGAACAGAACAGTTTTATGGCCAACCATTTATTGATTCCTTGAGGTGTGCGGATTATTCCACGGTCATACTTTTATACAAGTGCGTATCAAATTTAAGTGCATCTTCTGGCTACACTAAGTAAGCTGCTGAAACGATTGTTAGCGTAGTGGTATAAATGGGAGGAAGGGGTCGGTTTGGTAAGGAGAAGTCTTT
Source organism: Platalea leucorodia (assembly GCF_965183815.1). Classification (NCBI taxonomy): domain Eukaryota; kingdom Metazoa; phylum Chordata; class Aves; order Pelecaniformes; family Threskiornithidae; genus Platalea; species Platalea leucorodia. The sequence continues at coordinate 15,881,777 of NC_138833.1, read as the reverse complement.
ATAACTGTAGTGTAAGGAGAGCCTGACACACAATAACAGCCGGGAGAGACAAGTTGTTATTTCCTTGTTTCAGCTGAGAGATAACAAAGAAGCAAACAAAACATAAGGCATCCCAGCTTGGGCAGGTCGTGCTCCATGAAAACTTGCTGTGCAGATATGGGACAGAAGACAGATGTAAAGGTCAAGTAAGTTCCACTGCGTAGGATCTGTATGGGTTTAAACCAGAGGAAAGAAGTGGAGATTTAGGGCTGGGACTGTTAACCTTCCTTTGTGCATTTCTATTCCAGGTATATTTATTTGGTGCCTGGTGCCAATTCCTGACGAAGATGCAGACTAAAAATAACCAGTAAGGATCATAACAGTACTGAAGCCATATATCAAACAAGTTGCTGTTCAAAATTCAGTCATTTAAAGTATTTAAGATACATTCAAGCACTGGAACAGGCTGCCCAGGGAAGTGGTTGAGTCTCCATCCCTGGAGGTATTTAAAGAACGGATAGATACGGTGCTCAAAGACATGGTATAGATGGACTTGGCAGTGATAGGTTAACGGTTGGACTCGATGATCTTAAGGGTCTTTTCCAACCTTGATGATTCTGTGATTCTATGATTCTATGATTTAGTGTATGCACACATTGGCCCGTCAGACAAGGAAGCTCAAAATTAATTTTTCTTAAAGCTGGCTGAGGGGGTAAAAACAACCCATGGGAGGTTGGAGCTTGAAAGGAATGACAGCATGAGCTTTTTTGTCAATATTTAGGTTGTGTAAGAGGTGTTGTGACTATTTTTGCAGATGACATTTGCAGTGGAACCTCAAATACCTTCTGTCATCTCTTTTTCAGGCTACTTTTATGTTACCTTTTATTACTCTGGATTTCTGGACATTTGAACTACAAATGTCCTGGTGCTGTCCCTACCTTGTCTGTGTACCTCTTTCCTTCTTTGATTATTTGTTTAATTTACCTAATATGTTATATCTTTACCTATGGTGAGAGCTTGCTGGTGAACGGTGTCTCACCCAGCACAAAGACCCGACTGGAGGATACTACCACAAAGAAAAGTGTCAAGCAGACCAAAAAAAAAAATTAGTTTAGAGAAAGCATGGCACACCTACAGGGTGTTTTTCTGCACTTAAAACCAAGTTTGGGCTTTTCTTTAATCTTTATGTTAAAAAAAAACCCAACAAACTTGCCAGTGCAGGTAGGCAGCGTGATCGTGTCATGCTCTTTTTGTCTAAGCTGCCCGTGCACCTTTCTACCTCTCTCCCAATATACCTTCCCGTTGTGTATGACTTCAAACGTGCCTTGACAGAACTGAAAATGAATGTCGTGGTTTAACCCCACAGGCAGTGAAACACCACACAGCCGTTCGCTTGCTCCCCCCCAGTGGGATGGGGGAGAGAATCAGGGGGGAAATAAAAAGTAAGATTTGTGGGTTGAGATAAAGACAGTTTAATAGGACAGAAAAGGAAGGGAAAATAACAACAACAACAACAATAATAATAGAATATACAAACTAAGTGATGCACAAAGCAATTGCTCACCACTCACTGACCGATGCCCAGCCAGTTCCCGAAGCAGCGGCCCCCCGGCCAGCTTTCCCCCAGTTTGTATACTGGGCATGACGCCCTATGGTATGGAACAGCCCTTGGGCCAGTCTGGCTCAGCTGTCCCGGCTGTGCCCCCCCCACCTCCTTGTGCATCCCCAGCCTTCTGTCGGCAGAGCATGAGAAGCTGAAAAGTCCTTGACTTAGTGTAAGCACTACTTAGCAACAACTGAAACATCAGTCCGGTATCAACATTATTCTCATCCTAAATCCAAACCACAGCACTATACCAGCTACTAGGAAGGAAATTAACTCTATCCCAGCCAAAACCAGGACAATAAAATAACTAAAAGTGCTGTAATATTCTGCTGGATTGAAGGCACCTTGAAGACACTGGATGCAAATCTAATCTCATTGCCATCCAGATCCAGTGGATTGGAGAGGAATCCTGATGGTTTCAGTAGCCTTCTCTCAAGCTGTCATTTCCCTCCTGCACCCTTCATCCACAAGCGGTAGGAGAGGACAGAATACCAACGATCACACTTTATGTCTGCTAACACAGTTATTTCGGATCAGCCCAGGCCGACGCACAGCCCAGGCCAGGGGAAGATGAGAGAAAAAAACATTCTCAGGTTTTGCAAAACGCTTGCGTTGCCCTGCCTCCCGCCTTTTGCCATTTACCCTGAGAACGGATGATTAGCAATATCTTTCTCACTATAATTGCACAACCTATGGCAAATGAGTGCTGTGAAATCAGAGCGTCTGTAAGTCTTAAACCCTACAGCAAAGCGACTGAGACTGGATCTCAGCTGGGAGCTTTATAGGAAAAAGCACTGAAAACAGACTACGTTACAGCTGTAACTAGGCTGAGGAATCCTGTTAGACTGTCCAAGCTTTCAAACCAATGACAGAGCAAGTCCAGGCAGTGCCTGTAGTACCGCTTCTCACCAGAAAAGTGGTGGTCGGCTGAGGCCAGGTGGGGACCTGTGTCACATGCGGTCCCCGGCTTAGGTGCCCCGTGATGTGCACCGGAATTGCTCTGGCAACTCCATCGACCCGTTTCTTTCAGCCGTTCATTTAATGAGCATTCCACACTGGAATGCAGCAGCACACTCCAGTACGGCTTCTTGCATCATTAGGAGGAGCCGGGCTGACACTGGACAACTCGTTGCATACTGACCACTACACGCCATGAAAGCATAAATGCAGAGGAGACGATCAGGAGCATCACTCACAACCTTCACATATTTTCCTTTTCTGTTGACCTTCTTCCTACCACCCGTGACGGTTCCTGTTACTCCAGGCCCTACCGCATCCCTTCTGCAAATTGCTAAAGCCGAATAACAAAATCTGCATGCAGTTTTGGCCCTCCTTGTTCATTAGTCCTGCTTTCAACAGCAAAAGCGTGCCCTTTGGAGCCGGTACCAATCCAGAGTCTCATGGCAGTGCTCCGGGGAACCGGGCTGCTCAGAAGCAGCACCAGGGCCGGTTCCTCGACACTCCACAGCAAGTTGACTGGGAGCAGCCCAGCCGCTGGCCGAGCTCCCACCCAACTCAAGATAGCCTCTTCTAGACCCTGCGTTTCATTTACTTCCTTTCCTACTTTATGAGGGTTGCTACGGGCTGGTGGAAAGCCTGGGAACCTACATGTTGGGATTACCGTGCTGCCTCCGGCTGCCTGGGATGCACGTGAACAGCGGCCGCGCAGGGGGAGCATGGGCCGGGGCTGAGCCCCTCGGTGGGGACCGGGGCTGGATCCCTCAGGGGGATGGGGGCTGGGTCTGTTGGTGGGACAGGGGCTGGATCCCTCTGTGGGGATGGGGGCTGGATCCCTTGGTGGGACAGGGACCGGATCTCTCTGTGGGGATGGGGCCTGGATCCCTCTGTGGGGTCAGGGGCTGGATCCCTCCATGGAACAGGGACTGGATCCCTCGGTGGGACAGGGGCTGGATCCCTCTGTGGGATGGGGGCTGGGAAGGATCTCCGTGGGGATGGGAGATGGATCCCTCCATGGGGACAGGGGCTGGATCCCTCGGTGGGGATGGGGGCTGGATCCCTCCGTGGGACAGGAGATGGATCCCTCAGTGGGGACAGGGCCTGGATCCCTAGGTAGGGACGGGGGCCGGATCCCTCCATGGGGACGGGGGCTGGATCCCTCCGTGGGACGAGGGCTGGGAGGGATCTCCGTGGGGACAGGAGATGGATCCCTCCGTGGGGACGGGGCCGGATCCCTCGGTGGGACGGGGGCCGGATCCCTCGAGGGGGGCACGGGGCCAGATCCCTCGGTGGGACGGGGGCCGGATCCCTCGAGGGGGGCACGGGGCCAGGCCGGGACGGGGGGTCCCAGCCGCTCGGCGGGACGGTCCCGGCGGGACCCCGCGCCGAGCCCCGGCGCGCCGAGCCCGCACCCACGCAGGACGGCGGCGGGGCGGGGCGGGGCGGGGGCGGGCCCGCGGCGCGCGGCGGGGAGGGGGGGCGGCGCCCCCCCGCGGCGCTGGTGCTACAACAGCGTGATTTCCCCGAAGTGATGCCGGCGGCGGCAGCCAATGGGAGGCGCGGCCGCCCCCCGCGGCGGCGCTGATTGGCCGAGACGCAGCCAGGCCTGGGGCGGCGGGGAATCCCGGGCGCCGCCGCGTTATACCCGAGGACGCGCCCCGCGGGCGGCAGAGGCGGGTCGGCGGGCAGCGGGTGCGGGAGTCTCTGCTCGGCTCAGTTCACCTCACCTCACCGCTGCACACCACGGCACAGGATTGCACGGCTCGGCACTGCACTGCACTGCACTGCACAGCGAGGTGGGTCGCGGTGCGTCCCGTCCCGTCGCTCGCCGCTCGCTCTGCACGGCACCGGGGCTCCGATCCCCCGTGGGATCGGCCCCGGGGACGCGGCTCGGCTCGGCTCGGCTGAGCTTGGCTTGCCTCGCCGAGAGGGGGCAGCGCCGGGTTTCGCCGTGCGGAGGCGGTTTGGGGGAGCGGGGCTCTTCGCGCCGGCGGCCGTCGGGTGGGCACCGGGCATCCCTCCGGCGGCGGCGGTCGCGGCCCCTTACCCTGCCCGCGGGAGGGGACGGGGCGGGATGTCCCCCCGCACCCGCGGGGACGGGCATGTCCGGGCGCGGCTGCCGCTCTGCCGGAGGCTCCGCTCCGCCGTTGAGCGTCTGCCAGCGCCGAGCCCCGGGGCCGGATCCCGCCGCCCCGAGCCGTGCTCCCCGCGGGGGGCAGCCAGCCCCGGCTGCCCTCCTCCCCGCGCCGCTGTCCCCCCGCCGCCGAGCGCCTTGTTGGTGAAAGTTTGAAATGTATTGTTTGGGAAATCTTGGTCTGTTTGTCTTGAAAAAAACACCGCAAACAGGAAATTATTTCTGCAGAGGAAGGGCTGGGAGGGCCGCGCCGCCCCGCTCCGGCTGCGCGGCGGGGAAGGAAGGGCGCTGCGCGGCGGGGAAGGGTGCTGGGCGGCCGGGCGCGGGTCTGCCGGGGCTGGCCGCGTTGGTAATTGGGGATCCCCCCTGCAGCAGGGTGGGCTTCCCTCCCCGGCCTTGCGCAATTTAATTAATAATAAACTTTTAAGAAGGCGGCTGTGCAGTTAGTGCCCCGCCGTGGCCGCGGAGGGGGGGTCCCGCACCGGTCCCCGCGGGGGGACACCCGCACCCACTCCCGGGAAAAGCGCGCCGGTGCTGGCGGTGGGCTCCCTCCCAGGGTGGGGGGTCGGGGCCGGGCTCCCTCCCGGGTGGCCCTGTCCCACGCAAAGCTCCCCCCAACAGCACGGGCCGAGCACCCGCCGCTGCAATCAGCCCCTTTCCAGAATTCAGACCTTCAGGCGTGTTTTTGGTGCCCAGCAGGCAGAGCACCAGCGCTGCCATTCAGAAGCAGGTGGAAGATACTGAAAAAGAGTTAAGATGCTGGAAAAGTAGTTTTGGTTGCATTGATAGCCTTAGTGGTAATGCTTACAGTACAGAAGGGAAAGGAGGGGTGACATTGCAGAATGGTTAAAATAGTGATGAGTGTTTTGCTGACCTGATATTTCTTTCATAGACAACATGCCGGTGTCAAGAATGCGCATGAGGCCCTGGTTGGAAATGCAGATTAATTCCAATCAAATACCAGGACTGATATGGATTAACAAGGTGAGGGTCATTTATTACTATCATTATTATTATTATTACTTCTATATCCTTAACCATCCTTGTTCTTAGATGACACTAAACATAACTCAAGATCATAAAGGAAAGAAGGACATGGAAAAATCTTGCAAGCATTATGTTTAGAAAGCAACTATTTTTGTTTTCAGAAAAGGTAGTTCTGGTTGGCACACAATGTAGTAGTTCCATTTATTTCCCTGGGAAAATTCCCAGGAGGGAAATGATAAATTAAAGTGAAAGCAATCTGAACATCATGGAGAACCAAGAAAACTCCAAGATCTCTTTGAACTCCTGCTGCCCACTTGAGCCAAGTCACCTCCTGTCCCTGTTAAGTAGCTACTGTTACAGTCCCAGTTGCTCCCAGTTACAAGATTTGGCCTGAAAGAAACTCTGGATTTGCCTGACTTTGGTCTGGAAGGCACATCCCTGCACCTGTACCGCCGGATGAGATCACTAGGCTTATTCTCTTTCCCTGAAGTTTCCATATCCATCCCAAGGTGATATGTAAGCTAGGGCATGCTTTTCTTAGGATTCATGCAGGATCTTATGGGCAGCTTTAAAAAGGGATTCTCTACCAAAGCGTACCTGGAAAATATACTGTAGTTAATGATACATTGGTAGAGCAGATGCATTTAAATGATTCTGGGATAAAACTGACGGTATTGCTTATTTGTACTGTACTATACTACATGTGGCTTTCCCAGTTTCAGAACTTATAAAAAACCTTGTATGCATTGAACGAAATAGATGGAGCAATGGATGCTTAGTTAAGATACAGAGCAGAGGGTTTATAAAATTTCTGAGCTGCTACTGAGAATTCTTTGACTAAATCCATCATTCGAAACTGGCATGTAATGCTTCTTTCTCAATTCAAATCTCTATTGGTTTAACTTCAGGATAAGATGATGTTTCAAATCCCGTGGAAACATGCAGCTAAGCATGGCTGGGACATGGAGAAAGATGCCTGCCTTTTCCGGAGCTGGGCCATTCATACAGGTGTGTGCTGGCTTTACGTTTTCATCAGTCAGAGGAATATCTCAAACAAGGCGTTTTTTTGCCTTGACTTACACCTCAGGTAGCTATATTAACTCCTAGTATATATGTCAGAGAAAACAGAATAATAATTTTTTTTTTTTTTGAGGGAAGAACTAGCACTGAAAAGTCTAAACACTCACCCCATCTTTTATTTATAGGAAGATATAAAGTAGGTGAGAAAAACCCTGACCCGAAAACCTGGAAGGCGAACTTCCGCTGTGCTATGAATTCACTGCCTGACATCGAAGAAGTGAAGGATAAAAGCATCAACAAAGGCTCCAGTGCTGTCAGGGTTTACAGGATGCTGCCGCCCTTGACGAAGGATCAGAAGAAAGGTAGGCCCTCGGCAATCCAGCTGGGGTTACGCAGCTTCCACTACTGCGCTTAAACACTGCTTAAATTTCCTGCTCCGTGTAGGCAGGGGTATAACAGACCTGTTGGTAGCACTGGTGCTGCTGGGGTTAGTCACTGGTTATTGCCATTGGTTACAGCTTGTACACACAGTTCATTTTATCCCAACTGCTTTAAACGTGCCTAAAGGCATCATCAGGAGGCAACTGGGACTTGCTGCTACTGGGACAGTGGTAGCAGAGCTTTCTGAGCAGGGCTCAAAGTTGCAAGAGCTCACGCTCACCTGAAATGTCAGCCAGGCAGCCCTTTCTCACATTTGTCTTATTTTTATTTAACAGAAAGGAAGTCAAAGTCTTCAAGAGAAGCAAGAAACAAGAGCAAGAGAAAGGTATGTGTCTGTAGAGGCAGCTGAAGAAGCTAGAGGTTTTGGTGGTTTTCATGCTTAATTTTTTTTCATATGGGAACTTGTGCATTTTTAGACAAGTCTTTCATTCTTTGCCCTTATTTTTGTAGTCATATGAAGACATGAGGACGGAGGAGTCAGCAGAAAGACTAACCAACACTCCTCTGCCAGATGACCACAGTGGCTACACCGTTCACGACTACACGGGGCAGGAAGTGGATGTTGAGAGCACGTCCATCACCTTAGGTGAGACTCAGTTTTTAGCTCTCTGAGCAGAGTGGAAAGGGCTGTTTGTGCTAAACCCACAATCTTTACGCCAAAAGACAAAGATAACTCTTGGGGCTGGGCCTGGCTGTGCTGTCAGACAGGCAGGGAGGAAATAGAGATGATTGTGTCTCTCCTGCGAGTGCCAACTCCTCCTGGTGCATCCCGCAGACCTCTCCCCGTGCGAGGTGAGCGGCTCCCTGACTGACTGGAAGTCGCCGATGGAAATCACCATGGCTGACAGCACCAACGACCTCTACCAGCTCCAGGTGTCTCCCCCGGCTTCATCCTCAGAAGGTGAGTATTTCTTTTTTCCTAGCCCGGTCTTTCATCGGTCTACTGGAGGCAGGTTGGAGGCAAGGCAGTGGGATGAAGAAGCCGGGAGGGTGGGACTGGGGGTTCCCAAGGCAGCTGAAATGAGGTGATGCCAGAAGCAGGACAGAGATAGGTACAATAGTGACAGTGGAGGTAACCATGCTTCCCAATGGGGCAAAAAAATTAACTAACATAGATATATCAGAGGGGTTCTTCACTCAGGGTGCAAATCCTCTTCCTCCTGCATACCAACTAGGCTCTGCTTTGGTGACTGTTGGGGAGGCGTAAGAGCTGGCTGGAGCCATGCACCCCAACGTGCAGTTCTTGAAGAGCATCTGAGGTGAAGGGCTGTGGGGAGTTTGGGGCACAGAGCTGCTGATGGGCCTCCCCACCTCAAACCCATGAGCCACTCCTCGGTGTCATCCGTAGGGGGGAAAGTAAAAGGTAGTGGTGTTGTGTGACAAGAGACTTGTCACACAGAAGCGGGTTGTGTGGTGAAGAAGCAGAAGTGCGAGGGCTAACGTGCAAAAAGTTGACATCTATGTCTCTTTTTCTTCTCTTTTTTTTTTTTTTTAATGTGCTTACAAAACAGTCACAGACGAAGATGAAGAGGAAATGAACTCGGAGATTTTTAAGGTAAAACCAGCCCTTCTGGTCAGAATAAAATTGGCCAAAGTTGCTCTTTGCACCTAGAGAGGAAAGGAAGCAGCTATCTGATCCAGCCCTATACGAGCTGAACATACACTTAGGTAATCCAAGACCCTCATTAAATGAGGAAGCCTGAAAAATTCAATATAAAAAGGCTACTTCACAAATGTGAGCTGGAGAGGACACATTCATGGAAATATTTACTCTTCATGTGAAAGTCAGAGAAAGCTATTGAGTACTGCTAGAAGTAGAGGTTGCTGTATTAGAGTCTGCAAAGCTTCTCTAGACTTCTTCATTTTGCCATTCCCTCCATCTCTGACATGTATGGCACTTAATCTGTGTTTCCAGACATGTCACGCTCATCCCACTGATAAGATGGGGGTTTCATCACCGAAGGGACCGTGGCCCGCCCTGTTTTGCATTAACTTTTTTTTTTTTTAACTGGGAGTAAACAGAGTTTTATGTAATTTAGCATAAGAAGATATAATTTGATCTTTTTTGCTTACTTGTTTTCTAGTTAAAAGAAAGGAATAAAATATTGTACCCACAGAAAAAAGGAGTAGTTTTTACCATCTCCTTATTCTCTTACAGTTGCTTGAACCAGCCCAAGACTGGCACACCACCAGCGTTGGGGGGAAAGGCTTTCTCACCAACGAGCCGGGCACGCAGACCATGTGCAGCACTTACAGCTACAAGGAGCAGGATGGGGAGATCGACACGACTTCAGGTACAGACTCCTCGGTTACCACTGACGGTCAAGGCCACAGGACGAGGCAGATGAGGGTTTTCATGCAAGACACTAATTGGGAGGGAGCAAAGCAAATGGAGGAATTTGCATATCCCCGTGTTCTGAGATTTCCAAGTAGCCTGTCGGAAGGCTGTAAGGAATTTGTTGATAAAAAGGAAAAGGCGAAAAATGCCTCCAGTAAGAGTATACTACAGATTTGTTTTAGGGTTATACACATGTAAATTATGTCAGCCCTCAGGAAATCCTTGCAATGTAACTGAAGAATTTCCACTAGCAGTAGCTTAAGTGGCGCAGTTTAATAGAGAGTGTTCGCAGTATTTTAGCAAAATATTAGACTAAGGTATTTGCTCATATCTGAGAAATCTTTCTTTTTTTATATATTTACATATATTGACTATTTTGCTCTTGCTGCATGTGATTCAGTATTCATTCTTGGTTTATTTTGTCTAGGAGACCTGGAGTTCAGGTTCTTTGACCAGAAAAACAGCCTAGACTTCTCCTGGCTGGAGACAGTGAGACCTACCATGCAAGTCATTTCTTGTGGCTTGTAAACCCCTGGCTTCCTCTGACCATGAACTGCTCTTGGGTAGGAACTTTGACGAGCCTGAGGAGAATGGAAGAAATCATTTGTTACTGACTGAACAAAGAAAGTAGCTTTTATATTCCGTTTAACTTTTAGGCCTGAAAAGGTTAGCAAGAAAAACTCCATCATAAAAGAAAAAAAAAAAAAAAAAGACTCCCATCTCACTAGCAGGACTCCTGGCACTGAAGATGCTCAGCCGCAGTACGCACCTTGTCATCGCTTCAGCGGTGAAGCTCTTACTGGAAGGTTGCCGATGTGCTGTGGGATCTGACCTGGTGGGGTACCGCTGAATGGCATCGTGTGCCGGAGGCCTGGGGAGGAGAGATCACGCGAGACGTGATGAGCGCTTTACTCATGGAGTGCTTGGGAGAGACACTGCAAATGAGTGTCTTGCCTATTAGTTTTGGTTGCTGCTTACTTGTGCAACACTGGTGACATTGAGCTTAACAACTGTCATTACACTTAGTCAGAAAAATTGCACTAATTGGCCCTCTCTTCTTTGATTTATTCCATCACATAGTTCATCTTTCAGATCTTTCGACTTTAAACTGTGTAAATAGTTTAGACCAGTAAAATGTGAAAACTCAGTTTAGGCTTTGCTTCCACATAGTACAGTTACCCAGGTCCACTCATAGGATGTTACCTGCTCGTAGGCATGCCTTATCTATTTCCACATAATAGTTGAAGAGCTGCCACATGAAACCATTTTTGCACTGATGGGGCAGAGCTCTTTATTTATGCCATTCCATTCCGTGATCCCTCCTAGCACTCTACCAGGATACTTACAGTACTGTATGCAGCCAGCTGTATCACCCTGCAGACCTACCCTGGGCCACTGTGTGCAGAAGAGTGCAGGATGGAACAAGTTCTAGTTTGCATGTAATACATAGAAATTAAATCACTAAGCTTAATAGACTATTTTCTTGTACATTTTGTATATAAAATGGTGTATATTTGTTTTAATAAAAATGTTTTATATATGACATGTTTACTTTTTCTCATGGAAGAGCTCTGAGAATGCATTCCAGATTCCTTGAAAATACCCAAACAGATGTGCTGTTGACAGAGACAGTTGGATGGGTGTTTTTTTCTGAAATCATGAAAGCACAGGGAATTAATACAGTTTGCTCCCATTTTCCACCCTGCCTCTTCCCAGTGCAGCTGATGGGTAGAATCCTGCTTGTCCAGGTCCTGTGCACATGTTGGGTAGTTGGTTTGTATCTGCCATCATCTGCGACAGGCAGATCTAACTTAGAGCAGGGTTACAGGCTCTGCTATTAAAAAACCCTCTGCACCAAGTCCCTGCTATGGATGTCCCTACCAGCAACACTGTCAACTCCTGTGATAAGATCAGCAGTGAAGACCTAGCTAAATAACTCAGGTTTGCCTAAAAGAAAGCACGTGCACAATTCAGAAGGCAAGCGGAAAGCAAGCTGGTTTTCCACTATATATTTTATTCATTTGCCATATTTTCAGGCTGGAAAGGTATGACGTTATCGCATCGTCTGGGGTGGGAGACAAGAGACAAGTGTGGCTGATGCAATGTGTCTCCAGCTGCAGCCGCTGGCATCTGACGCTGCCTGGAAAACCCCTGTACTGAACAAAGCTGTGCCGTGATGGCCTTTGGGGAAAAACTTCATTCACTGAGCAAAAGCGAGGGCGGACTGAAGAGAATATCAGGCTGCGGGAGAGGAAGACCCAACCCAAAGGGCTGGAACAAAGCGGACATTTCCTACGGCCTTTGGCACAGGCTCTGCTGTGACTTGGCCTGCAGACATGCAGGGACAGATGTGGCGTTTACCGAGGGAAAAAATAAGTGCCATAGAAAGCAGGTGGTGGTGGTGGGTCTCAAATCCAGCACAGCTAAAAGGTTCGGATACGGCACAGCCAGGTGGATGGGCGGCCTGGGGAGGGAGAGGCTGGGCAGGGTTCCTGCAGTGCCCGTTAGTCATTAACTGGCCCTACCTCTGTGACAGCCCAAAGCGGGCAGCTGCAGGCAGCACCCTTCCAGGTGGCACCAGGTGGAGAGCAGCTTCCTAGGGCCTCATCCTGGCTCTGCGTGGGTGGCAGCCCGGGAAGCAATGACCTGGCCGTCGCCCCGCAGCGGTCACGCTCCCTGGCAGGGTATCTGGCCCGAGGGTCCACCTCCTGGGAAGGGATCCGTCCAGCCAGGAACCCGCTGGGTACCAGGGCTGCCGGAGCAGAGGCCACGGCTGCCTCGGATCACACCCACCTAAAATCCTGCCCTACTACCCAGTGCAGATCTAGAGCAGGAACGTTTTGTGCACGAGCAAAGAAATCACCCACCAGATCAGACTTGTGCCCTGGCCAGCTGCAGCAGCAGCTACTGCTGGGGAGAGCGTGGGGCTGCTGGATCCAGAGCCGCCTCTGTACGCCCAGGCAGGGACAGCAGCTCCATGTCATGACACAACCAGAGGAAATCAGTTTTGTTTAGGAACTGCTGCAAGTTTCTTACACACGGGGGGAGGGGACAGGAGAGAGAAGGGAAACTTTCTATGATGCAGACAGTGCTAAAAATAAGATAGAGATTAATCTGCCCATTCATGCATTAAAAGGAGCAAGTTTTTCACAGTTATGCTCCAATACAAAAAACCCAGCACTTAAATTTTCACAGATAAAAGGTTTGACCAAGATTGGAGGACAGAAGAAAACAGCAGCTAGTGCCTCACACCCAGGGACCACAGGCATGCTCCGAGTGTGTTTTTACCGGGACAGAGGAGATGCTTTCCCTCGCCACCTGCCGAGGTACCTGCGTGGCCAACCGCACATTAGGTATTTTGCCAGTGAAAAGTGGTGAAGTCCCATCATGGGGTGGAATTTATCTGTCCAGTTGCTTCACTGGGTGAATAACTTCCAAATTCAAAGTACTTTGTTGTTGGTTTTGTTGTTTTGAACATTTTGGGAGGAGAAAAAGAAGCAGAGTCGAGCTCTCCAGCTGAGACTCAGAGGCTGCTGTGCCACGTCGATGCCTGACTGGCTCCTCCATCACCTCCAGGGCAGGTGGGATTTGTAGAAGCGACATTTCTTCTCCCAGTGCAAACTAAGGAGACCTTTAGGCTGCTTGTACCCAGAGGAGCATCATGATCTCTTTAGGATGAACCTCCTGCATAGCCTATGCGACGAAAACAGTTTTAAAACCTTGACATTGGATTCTTCTGAACTTGCCGATCCTAATCAAGCTCTTCATAAACCCAGTAAACTTCAGCTGACTTTCCTGTGTTGGAGTAAGAGTTGTTTTCACCTCTAATATGCAAACAGCTACATTTAGCTGGGAAGTAATTACATTTCAGGAGACCAGGTCATTGGAGAGAGTTCACCCCTGCCAAACCCAGACAAAGCAATAAAAGAAAAGTTTTTATGGGCAGGGCTCGAAGGGTACATGGCTCTTGTGCAATGAACCTTGTGTAACAGTGAGAAAGATCTATAGGCAATGCAACTGTTTTAAAAATAAAGAGAGATCACCTCTGTGTGGTGGAAAACAAAAAGTAGTCGTTATGTAATCAGTGGTCATTTGGGAAATGAGCGGAGCTAATGCTGCAGGCTTGGCAGGCTGCTTGAGCAGGGGCTCTCCATCGCTCACACCGTACTTAAACCATCACTGGCTGCAGCTTACTTGCAAACCTTGAAACCATTTAAAGACAAATCCCAAATTCTCCTTATTTAGTTTTAGAACTCTAGGATGTCAACAGGACAAAACATCCTGAAAGTAACACACAGTCTCAGAAACAGTCCCACAACCTGAACCTGGGAAAGCCCTACAGTGATTCAGGCACAGATTTTTCTGCTGCAGCATCCTGCATCAAGGTGGCAGACCTTGGTTCATGCCACCAGGGATTTTCAGTGCTGCAGAGGCAAGGATATCACGCATCTGTTAACTGCAGCTTTTCCTAGTGAAAACCGTTGACCTATAAATAGAGTTGTTGCTTTTTCCCCCCCGATCTTTGTCCAAACAACTTGTTAAAATGCCCTAAATAATTAGAGGGAAACATGGCTTCCTCCCCTGTGATTTGCTCAGCACATTACTCATGATTTAATCGCTCACTAGGAGCAACCTATGAGCTGCTCAGCACCACGCTGTCTAAAGGAGCCTTTTGCTCTTGGTTGCCCAGAGCGGTGGCACCTTGCATGAGCTTTGCCCAACAGCCAGCAGAGCCTGCAATTGTTGTTTCACCTTTATTTGACATGGTGATTGAATCCTGATAATTGGACACATTTCCAGGCAGTCACATGATTTACCATATCACACCTATAAAGGACAGCAGTGCTTCAGACCAAAGGTATGAATTTATAACCGCAAAAAATAGTGGAATATTTGTTTGTGGTGCAAAGGCAAACTATTGCTTAGATAGTAACTGAGTATCCTGGACTGCAAACATCATTTCTCTGCTGTTGTGCTGAGTCATTCCTCCTCTTTGGTTCCCCAAGGGTCCATTTCCCCCCCATGTTCGTACACACAACACAAGGAAGACAGAAACTTCTGCAGGACAGAACCCTCTCCCAGAGGCTCACGAGGGCCAACAGAAGTAGTGTTGTCTGTAGAAAGGTTGGTTTTAGAGCTTAGATAAGGAAAAAGCTTCCCAGAAAGGGAGGAAAGTCACATTTTCATGGAAATTGTATCCAAGTTGTGTTTTCTCCTACACCGAGTGCTTCAGTCCACTCTGTACCCTCTTCCACCACAGCGCTGCACTTCAGAGATCCTTTTCCTCCCACATTTTTCCATCCCCTTCAATAATTCTTTCACTTTTAAACTCGCCCTGTCCTTCCCCGGCCCCCCCCCCCCCCCCAAAAGAAACAAGGCAATCATAAAATCACGTTCGTGCAGGTGGCATGTAGTGCATGTAGCTCAAGCTATCTCTCTCTGTTCTAACCTTTGGTCTTACCTTTTTGATAATGTCAGGATGCAAATTCAGCCGGCGTGGTTCCCTGCCACGCTGGGCTGTGGGTAGCCACCCCATCCCAGCAGCTGGAAAGGGTCAGGGAAAGCTTCCCATGGCCCTTTTCAGAGCTCAAACAAGAGCATGGTATGCACTGCCACCGAGCTGAATGCTCAAGGGCCACATCAACCCAAGACAGAAGCCATAAAACACCTAAAACCCTAGAAAACCTGCTCGTCCTGCTGGCAGATATATTTGGTCACCAGCAGAGGTGTCAAACCACGCGGTATTAAGGACTCAGGGCTGCCAGGCACAGACAATCATATGCTCATCCCACTAACCGCCTTGCTGACCAAAGTGAAGAGTGGTGCCAAGTCACAGACAGCATGACAGCAGTAACAAGGAGGATGGGGTAGCCAGGAGGATCTGTAGCCACAGGGCTAGGACGGCCAGGGAGTGGATGAGGGCAGCAGATCTCATCACCCACCCATCCACTGTGGGTTGGGACCCAGGTGCCAGAGGTTACCAGGGTCTGCCTCTGCATGAATACAAAGGCAGTTAATCATCCCTTCTGGTATATAAGGCTGGTAAACGAAGTCAGGACAAATGCATGGATGGAATAGGTATTGGACAACGGTTATCAGGAGATTTCCAGGAACAAGGAATCCAATATGCAGGGAGCAAACAGGACAGCAGACCCAGCCTCTCTCCCTGCCCCCTGACAGCCGACACAAGTAGTTGGGCTCTCTTCAGCCTCTTTATCTTCCAGATGATCCACCCCCTTTGTTTTGCTCACGATTCATACAGAAACTTCACTGTGAAGCCTTTGAAGAGCCTGACAGCTGGTACCTGGCTGGCCTGGGCATGGCTGGGTGCAGCCACTGTCACCTGCCAGCGGAGCTGCCGGCTAGGGACGTCCGGCAGGGTTAGGGGTGAGATGCTGTCACAGCCCGCGCGGCACAGACCTGCCTCTCGCAGCTCACCGGTGTCTCCTCAGCTGCCAAGAGGCTGCAGGGAGGAGAAGGCTGAGCTGGTGGCACGGGTTGCCTGGCGGCACGTCAGGTTGCCAGCAGCTCTTCCCTGGCAAGCAGCATCCAGCTCCTGGGCCAGAATAGCAGCGATGCGCGTTACTTAAACAACACGAGCATCCTCAACAATGACGACTGCCAGTGCCTGCGCAGAGGATGCCCAGTCATCGCAGATGAACTCACAATCTATTTTGGTATAGGAAATTTCACACTTCAAATAAATACTCCCGCCTGTTGTGCATCGTTCCCCATCGCACGGCTGCGACACGCTACGCTGCAGGCACGTGGCCACAGCATCAAAGCACAGAAACACCGGGGCAAGCTGTGTGCAGCAGCTTCTGGGGATCTTCCAGGGGAATTCAACCTCTCCACCTTCACACGACTGCCCTAGCAGAAAGGGCTGCCTTGCCAGCCACTGGCAAAGGGAAGGACTTTGTTTCCTCTGTTTGCATGGAGCAATGGTTAAAAATACAAAAGCAAGGGAGTGGTTAAAAGGCAGGTTTCATTGGGAGGAGGATGGGGCAATGGTCTGAGGAGCTTGGGTAGATGGAGGTTTTGCTCCTTTCTAAGCATGCTGTGGTTTAGCAGTGACAGCACAGAGAATGAAGCACAGCAAACAGCATAAGGATGCTGGCCCTAGTTCAAAATGAATTCAGCACAAGCATTACATGTATTAGCTATTTGTAAGCCGGGCTATTAAATAACAAGATCCAGGATAACCACAGGCATAAACACTGAATGTGCCCAGTTTTAATATCTGCACTGCAAGAATACATTTCCCCGAGTTTGTTCTGTCATGAGCTAAATACTATAAAGTTTTCACCAACGGTCGTCAGGCAGAAAAAAATTAATTGAGAAGCCAAGTCCAGACAGGTACAACTTTGTTTTCACCAACTTTATTGCTGAAGAAAGCAGAGGAAGCAGAGCGCGGAGTGTGGACTATGCTGGCCTGTTCCCAGCCTTGTGGCTGGTAAATTGGTTTGTAGGATATTTTTTTAAAATTCTGGAGGGAGATAGCATAGATTACCAGTGGCATTATTTAAAATCAGCAAGTGAACCATGTTAGCACGTATACATTTCACACAGAAATAATTAGTCAGTATTACATCCAGCAGCTGCCATTCCTGCCCAGAGCTATCCTTTGCCATCAGCTTCGGAAGAGCCTCACTGGGGTTTCTCCTGCTCCGCGTGCTGCACGCCACGCTTCTGGAAGCCCACGGACAGACTTTCCCGGGGGTGCACCAGGGTGACCTGCCTCTGCGCGAGTGACACAGGCCACCATTTGCTCTGCCCTGCAGCTCCGCACGCCCCCCGCCCTCACCCCGTGGTGGGGTCCCAGCTCACCCAGTGCAGGCCAGGGCTGTGGCAAAGCTGTGCTTCATTTGCCTAATGTTCATGGGTTGGCTGTATCATCTCAGGCTGCGTGCCAAAATCCCTGCACAAGCTGCATCACATCAAGAAATCTCACGTAGTTTGTATCTACTAATGTATAACATCCATCAAGTTCACACCAACAATCAACAACTGCATCTGAGCCATACCAAAAGCATCTTAGAAGTTGCCTACAGAGTATTATCTGAACCACAAGGGTTGCAAACATTTTACAACAACCGGTGCATCAGAAATGTGCTACTTCCCAGCCACTGTGCAAAATGCCACCAGGCAAGTCAAGAGGAATGGTCCAAACGAGCACAGCTCACCGATGCTACATGCACAATTTCCATGCACGGGTGATCAGCCTGTCTCATTGACTGGCTTTTTTTCCATGAGGCAGGGAGAGGAATGCAATCATCAAGAAGAGGAAGCGGATTTAAAAAACACACAGCAATTAATAGGTGCATACTTCGACCTATTTTTAATTTACGTCTTGTGACTGACCAGATTTCAGATTGGTGGTGGGTTTAATGAAAGCGCTGTTACTGAAACCACCCTTTCTTAGCTGATTTAATGTTATCTTCCCTTAGAGCTAAGACAACAGAAGTTTTTTTCCATTGATTTTAAAAGGCTTGGGCCCAGCTAGATTATACTCTTGCCCAGCTGTATGAAGAGCTGACTAATTTTTGGGCCTTAATTCCCAGATCCTGTTTGCTGTTGAGTTCATCCCAACAGTTCAGAACCCAACAGCCTCATCCCTGCAGCTGAACACCTCCTGCACCTCTGCTCCGAGACAGGCAGCAGCCCATGAAAGCCATGTGCACGTGCTGGCAGCAAAGCCAAGGCAAAGCTTGAATATAATGCCGATCTTCAGGAAAATTCCCCTCCCTCAAAACAGCAATTCCTCATGGAGAAGCATGGAAATCTTTGCTGGAAGCACAGGCTGAGCCCCTCATCCCCATCCCTGATGAACAGCTCAGCAGGAGAAAGACCCCAGCTCACTTTCCTCCAGTATTTTACTTGTGATAACCAGGTAGAAAATCTTCTGCCTAATTAACATCTTGAGAGACGGAACTCATTGAGGTGTTTTGATTACAGTGCATGCTCCTTTATGTAACAGGAGCATCCAGGGCTTAGGGAGTGTGGGCAGCCCTCGAACTGTGCATAGGTATGAGGAAGCCTTTTTCTATGTTCCATGGCAGGGCGACATCTCCTGCTGCCATGGACGAGCACAGCCAGGCTGAGCAGGTGGCCTTTCAAGGCAGACTCCCCAGGATCAGGAATGACTCTGCTTTTGCCCCTTTTGCAGGGACTACAGACCTCGCAGCAGGAACCCCGCAGCAGGACAGCAGTGGAAGCCTGCTCCCCTGACCCAGGCAGCACAAGGCATCCCACAGCTGATGCTCGACTGTTCCCAGTGCCGAGGCTGGAGCATTGACACTGCACCACAAACACATTGCATGGTACCTTACAGTTAGATCCAAGTAAAGGCAAATGTCCTGTATTTCAGGGAAACCTGCTAACTGCCCTGGAGAAGGTTCTCGCCATGAACAAGAATAACTTCCACCCCAAGCCATGTTTAAGGCTATTGGGATCACGTTGCAGCAGAGGTGTTTCCCTGCCAACCCCAGGAACTGCCAAGCACATCCTGTACCCTGCAGGAGAGGCACGGGCGGGCTACGTTTTGCTTATAGCAACCAGCTCCTTTTCGCTGCTTGGCTGCTGCAGGGATTCTGCACCCCTGCCCATCTCGACGGGGCTGGCTGAAGGCCATCTGCGGAGGGCCCTGGCTCACCAGCAGTGCCCCAGCTCCACAACTCTCCCCGGGTTATCAGTGCTCACCAAACCCACACCGACCGCTTTACAAACAAGAAGGTTTCTGCAACCACAGAAGCAGTGGGAGCAGCCGTGCCGGCAGGCAGCGAGGGGCTGTGCTCCAGCTTCCCCTGGGCCCTTGGCTGGAAGGAGCCGCTCCATCATTTCCGTGACCTTTTCACATAGCCCCTGTAAAGGTGAGGAAGAAGACACTGGCCTTCCAACTTGTTTCTTTTTGCTTTCAGTGCAGGACCTGGCAACCTGCAAGACAGAGGACCCAGGTGTTGTCCTTACCATGGGTCCCTCCTCAAAGTCAAGAGGACAGTGCGGGAAACCCACTGCTGCCCTCCCACCCATGGGATGGGCACAGCAGCCGCCCAGCACAGCCCTGTGCTTACCTCCTGACTTCTTGGTAAGGACCTAGAAGGGACTCACTTCACCCCCCTTTACAGAATAACAAACAATGCGGGGGCAGCTGGAGCCGCTTCGGTGGCACAGTTTCACAATGAACTCGCTGTGGTTCAGCAAACCTCAGGCACTTTTTGTCTGAGGAACAGGAACCTCAGCGACTCGGGTCTGCAGGACGCGAGCCCAACCCTGCAGGAAAACGAACTTGCTATGGTGTCAAAAACCCAACAAAACACTCGAGAGCTTGGCACTTGGGACACGTCCCCTGCTGCGGGCACCCTGAGCCCGCACGTGTCACCTGGGGTAGAGCACTGCTCTCTGTGCAGAGCCCAGTACAGCTTTCTGCTCTGGAAAACAAACGCAGTAAATTGAGAAAAACTATGAGAAAGGCTAATGTTATACTCGATAACAACTTGCTGCCTCCTGT